>NW_004949117.1:3428101-3476276 GCF_000317375.1 Microtus ochrogaster | reverse complement strand
CCTCCTTCCTTCCTTCCTTCCTTCCTTCCTTCCTTCCTTCCTTCCTTCCAGATTCTGATCTGAGCGAATCCTAACCACTTGTCTTTGTCCTTTGTCTTTCTTGAGTTTCTATTATAAAAATTTACTGATATCTATTTCATATTTTTAAAAGGGCTTCTAAAATTGTTCATGTATTCTTTGATAATTTTAGTTGCTGTTGTTTGTCTATTTAGGTGGATTTTACTCTCAAAGGCTGGTGGAACTATTGTAATAGAATATGTAATAGAATATGTAATAGAATATGTAATAGAATGAAAATGACTTTCACACAAGCCTTTATTAGGGTTGCTAATATCATGCATATTTGAATTTATAAAAATTTGAATAACCCATTTGTGTATCTAAACATTTGACCAAGACCTGGCCAAGCACCGGTTTGTTTCAGGGCATCCTCAGTCAGTACAAAGAAAAGTCTTTGAAACTTTTAGATAATTGAAGTAAGAATATAAACTGCAGTCTGTATTTAATGTGTGTCTGTGTGTGTCTCTGTGTATGTGTGTGTGTGTGTGTGTGTGTGTGTGTGTGTATGAGAGAGAGAAACAAAATATTGTTTTCAAAGTAATGCCATCTCTGCTTCATTTGTAGTACTAAATACCAAAATTTAAAAATCACTCCAATCTTGTTATATTATTCTTACAGGGAGTCGATTTTTATTTCTAGGCGTTCTGAGGTACTGGTCATTACCGAGGGTCCTGCTCTCTAATTCTGCTAACCATGAGCCTGCAGGTTCCCACATATACAGTTTGGGAAGTTCATGAAGTTAGCATGGCTTGCAGTCTTTTCTTATTTGGGTGCTTCCTCTCTAACAAATAGCAGATATATAGAAGTGCAATTAATTTTGTACAGTGGGTGCTTTGGAAGGTACTTCAGATAAAGATGTTGAGTGGGTGACTGGAGCATTTATAGAGAGGTAGTTGTCTGTGTTCTTGGCATCTTTACCAACAGAATGTCACCAAGATCCTGCCATAGTATGGAAGTTTTGTTCTTCAGAGAATCCTTTTCTGATAATGCACCTTTATGTGAATGTATCTTTAATCTATGAAACCTTCTTTTGTGGATGGCTTTGGTCCATATAAACCTGTTCAGTCCTCTGGTTGATGTGAGATGACCTGAGCCCTTGGTATCTGTTACCACGGGCTTTACGTGCTATCTAACAAGCCACTGTTTTTTCACTTCTAGTCCTATGTGGCTGGTCCAAAGGTGTCTATTGACCTAATTGGAAAGATGATGAGAGAACAATCCCCTGAGAGTGGTCGGACACTAAAGATGCTCTCTTCATCATGGGATTTTCAGCGTGGTCAGGAGTCTTTCTAGAGGCCTTGGTCATCTTTGGTCATCGGCAAAAAGCCGATCAGGATAACTGGTACATGCAAAGGCACACCTTCCCTGCATGGGCCACCTTACCTGAAGCCACTGTGACTCCTGGATATTGTGGCTGCATAGACATGTTATTTTCCATTTCTCTTTAAGCTAACTTGAGTTGTGTTTTGTTCCTGTCGCTGAAAGGAACCATGAATGCTGTCCTTAAACAAACTGTCCTGTGCTGAGAGGGCAGCAGGAAGGAGAAAAGTCTGGGGATGTCATCTGGCCTAGCCGTGGAAGGTGGGGAAATTTCGCTTGTTTTGAATCAGGAAGAGTTTTGAAGGAGAGATCAAAGGTTAAGCGCATGTGTTCTGCTACAGTTTCTTTAAGTCAGTCTAAGAAGCTTTAGCTAAAGCAATCTACCTTCCCAGGTGCAGATCCTAGATTGCCTCAGATAAGGAAAGGAGACACTGTTGCCATGCATTTCAGAAACAAACACAAGTGATCACTAGCTGCATCCTAGCTACAGCCTTGCTGTTTGAAATCCATGGATACACTTGGCTCCTTTGTTCTGTATTTGGTTTTATCATGAGGCATTCTAGGTCTTTTGTTCAACAAATAAGATATTATAACCCTGATAATGGCTCCTAACTTGAATAAAAAGATTAGAAGGAAAGGCAGTAAAATAATAAGAGGCAGATTATTTTTGTCGACCCTATATTTCTGGTTACTCAGCAATAAAAAAGCCATTTATGTTCTCATTCGGACACTGAATAGAGAAAAATATGAGTCATTCCTTTCAGATGCAAAATCCTGCCATAGCTTCATTCCGTTTGGTATCCTAAGTCTCAGCTTCTGACAGGCGGTTGCTTTGAGAAGGGAAGGGAAGATACACTGTATGATCGTGGAAAGTAGTGTTTCAAGTAGTGTTTCTGTGTGAGAAAATGGAGGAATTGCACAATGTTGTCTTGCTCATATGCCTGTGAACTGTTCAAAGACCCCCAGTGGGTGCTTGAGACTGGAGCATTATACAGGCTGTATTGTTTTCTTTCTTCTTCTCCTCGGTTCCCATCCCTCTCTGTTCCATTTCCTTTTCATCCTCTTCTCCCCTTGCTTCTTCTCCTCCTCCGACTGACAGCCCTCCTGATCTCCATTAAGGTAGAGTTGAATTATTTTGTCTAAGCATTCTTCCACTTCATGACTCTCCTGCCTCAACCTCTGAGTGCCGAGATCACAGGCATACTCTACTACACACGGCCCAGCACTTCAATATATACGTATAGGTCTGAAAAAGTTCACTTTATAAATTGACACAGTAAAAGACTGACAATAGTAACAGGAAAATATATCAATTATGACTGTAAACTGTAATGAAAGTGAAGGGAGTCGTAAAGAAATGTTCTATATTCTACTTCCAGACCATTGGCTAACTGTTGACAAAAGCATAGAAAGGAAATTGAGAATATAGGTGTGTGCTCTCAAGATATTTCTGGCACAAATTTATAACTAGTGGCTTCTTTTAACTATTTCTTCCGCAAGAAAGAATGAAAATTTGCATAAGTTGGGATTCTTTGTGGCTAAAAGCAGTCTTGGGTGTGTAGTCTATGATTAAGAGTCATTTTATCTTAGACTAACACTTGTTCTTATGGACAATTTCTCCTAAGAAGTGTTATAAGATAATAACTTGCCTAAAAATAGATGCTGGTTACTAAGCCTTAATAAGATGTGAGCTGCATGTTGTCTTTCAGTGACCATGTAACCTGGTCTTTCAAGATGTGTTATGGACGGTGTCCAAGCCTGGAGAGAAAAATGACATTAACCCCTGTTTTCCATAAGATCTGAAAACACCACCATAAAGGAAAACTGGTTTCTCTTTCTCAGGTGAATTAGGGGGAAAAGCATTCCATTTAAATAGTACCCACGAAGGACATCATGAGTGATGCCATGTGCATACTGTGGTATTCAACAGCATTTAGGGAAGCAAAGCTGTAAGGAAAGAAGGAGACAAGCCAGCAAAGCAGGCTGGCCTTGTATCCTTAGGAGGCTGTTGAATGGATAATATCAGTGCTCGTATTCATGCTTGGGAGGCTCTCTCTAGTGTTAGGGCTGATATCAGTTGCTATCTTAAGTCTGTGTAGCTCACAGAACAGAGCCCCCTCAGCTGCTCCAGCCAGATGGAGGGCTTCCTAGTGTTACATGGGAAGCAGCTGGGAGCTCTACTTGCATACAGTAGTGTGCCTTGCACATTTAGGCCTGACTTTTCCGTAAGTTCTTCCACCAACAGAAAGTTGTAACACTGTGTTGTCATTTTCATGGACGTGTAGAATGCCTGGGCGGCTGGGTGGAACCTTTGAGGGTGGGCCATGCAGGCAGCTGGGGTTCCTGGGCAGTGAGTGCTTTAGACTACTGGAGTGATAGTATTCCAGTCTGGAAGAGCTACCAGGGCCAAGCCTTTAGGAGTCTGACTGAAATTTAGGTAAACGATGCAGCTGCAACGTCAGATGAAGTTTTTAATATTTGTGTTCTTCATTTTGATCTTTATGCTCTATAGGATTTCTATTTTTCCCATATTTATACTATCCTGTCCTCCAGCTCTTCCTGTTATCCCGTCCATTAACTCTAAGATTCATTTGTTTATCATATACATATATATATATGTATGTATGCATAGGCAAATAAATATGGAAATGCATTTAGTGTTGCTCTTACATATATGTTTTTTAAGACTGACCACTTGGTATTGGATAAGCATTTAGGGAGCTCAGCCCTGGAAAGGTTTATTCTCCCTCTATATTCTTGTGAAATTTCCCCATCTATGTGGTCATATCAACTGGTATTGTTATTGTTCAGGTATTATTTAGGCAACCAGATTGTTGGTATTTAATAGGTGCTATATATATATATATATATATATATATATATATATATATATCACTGTCTTGTAGCAGACATCCTGGTCTTTTTTAATTTTTATATAATTATGATACTGTGTTTCTTAGCCATGTGTATTAAATGGTAGAAGCTGAGGGACATTTCGGTGCCTGACTCACTATAGAACAATGTTTTCATATGATTTAAGATAGATCTAGTGATTTCTTCTACTTGCTTGTTTAGCATCATCTGAAGTTTACATCTGACATTTGGCAAGACTCCTTGAACGCTGAAGACTTGACTATGTTTTAGCAGCTGACCATTGATCTAGCAATTCAAGGTTTCTCACTTAGTCAGAGTACTTAAAGTGTCCTTAAGGGTTTGTTTCTGTTTCTTTGTTTGTTTGTGTGCATGTATATGTTTTTAGATTTTGTTTTGTTTTCTCTGAGCATGTGTCTTAGGGTTTTATTGCCAGAAAGACACACAATGACCACAGCAACTCTTATTTTGAAAGAATAAACATTAAAATTGGGACTGGCTTACAGTTCAGAGGTTTAGTCCATTGTCATCATGGTGGGGAGCGTGGTGGCACGCACGCAGACATGGTGCTGGAGAGGAACTAAGAAGCTGAGAGCTCTGCATTTAAATCGAGAGAGAGAGAGAGAGAGAGAGAGAGAGAGAGAGAGAGAGAGAGAGAGAGAGAGAGAGAGCGCGCCATACTGGGCCTAGCTTGAGCATTTGAAATTTCAAAGCCTGACCCTAGCGACATGCTTAGTCCAATAAGGCCATGCCTCCTTATATCACCAATCCCTATTAGCTTATGGGGGGGGGCATTTTCATTCACAGCATCTATAACATTAAAAGTACCTGGTGCCATAACTTAAAATATATATAAAAGCAGAGTGATGGGGGAGACATTGGTCTTGCCCTTAGGCGAGAGTAAAGTGAAATACGGCCAATTTCGTGTTGCACATACTCCCACAGCTTAGAGTGCAAAGCAGGCCTTCTTCTCTGAGGAGTGAATCACAGCTCCTAGCTGGAAACCTCATAGCCTCAAGGTCCTCTCACATGGTCCTGTCATGGCTGCTGTGTCTAGTGACAGTCCCCAGAGGTGCTGCTTTCATCTGTCCTCTTAGTTCTTGCTCCCATAGGTATACCAGCTGGCAGGGAAGGTTGCAAACAGCGGCAGCTTCAAAGCGTAGCTGCGACTGCAGTCTCCTGCAGGATGTTTCAGTGGGCACCCCATACGGACTCTCCTCAGAGTGTACCCAGCTGCTTGGCATTGTTCTCCCAGTCCTGCTTCTGTTTCCTTTTCTTTTTGCCTTGACGTGGCCAATGCCTCAGCCAAGATGGGTTCCTTGAAGATATCTATCCTATTGCCGGTCCTAAATAAGTCCTATTGCTAGCAGAAATAAGGACTTAATGGTTTCTCCAAGCTTCCCCAGACAACAGCGATGTTGATAATGGGAATAAAGGTATGGATGCCATCGCTGATATTGCCTAGTGACGAATGACCCTCTCTCTGCCCTATTGGTTTTCCTCTGTCAACTACGGGAAAGGGATATCATTACTATCCCATTTTACAGATGAGTAAGCCAAGAAAGAAGTCTTACCTCTCAACATTTTCAGTTTCTGTTTTCTAATAGGGAAGGACTATAAAGCCAACCCCAAACAGAAAGGTGCTTGTCCATTTAGTGTCCTATGACGGACTAAGCATAGTGATGACCTGAGTTGTCCAGATGACTGGAAACCACCATCCATATTTCAGACAAAACACACTCTCTGCAATAGAGTGTCCTTGGAATAGCATGGGATATGTGTTTTATTGGCATTGGGTTGAAGGTTAAAGGCTGAGGCCAGTTAAAAGAGGGAAGGATAACACTGAGACAGGAGGAAGTCAAGTTCAGGTTTAGCTTCTCACCCACTCTGGTACAACTGTTCTGAAATAGTGGCTTACTTTCTGTGTTCTTATTTGGACCTGAGCTGGGAACAGGCACAGTGTTGGCATTATTTTTCTTGGAAAAAATATTCAGTGCCTATGAAAAGATGGTAAGCAATGACTCCGGTCGGTTTCTTCCCTGGGATTCAGAAACAGCAACACCTGAATTTGCCATGGGCCTCTTTGGCAGGATTTCATTTGTTCCTTCTAAAGACCTAATGAGGTTGACTCTACTGTTGTTACCCACGCAGCAACTTGTGTAATCTTTGAAACTGATATCTTCACTATTGATATGTAAATCAAGTCTCTTGATGGGGAACATGTGAGATAAATGGACTTTGATGTTTTAATTTTATATTTTCTTTGATAAAATATAATATGCTATGATTTGGGTTGGATAATTTTCTTAATGGAAGGGCATCGCCACTTAGTAGCACGAGCTACTTCATGTAGATTCTTATTTTTATCAATCATATGATTCACTGTGAACACTGTCTAGGATGCTTTTTCACAGGTGCCCAATTCTTTGCCTAAAATACCTTGGGAAGAGAATGTGGACCAGTCTTATAAGATGAAAGAAATAAAAACAAGTTATAAGGAGACATCAAATGAATACAGAGGTTTAACATGGAGATGAGCCTTAACAAGCTATTGCCTTGGCCAGTATAGAAAATAGATCATTGTCAAAGGCAATGATCCAGAAATGGACCACTTATAGACCTTGCAAACAAATCTTGCTGTTTATATGATTAGTAAGCAATAAAATATTTTCCTGTAACAAACAGGATTTGCTTCTCTGCCTCTGTCAGATTTGCTGTTGTTTACTGATGCGTTTCAAACAGGGGTTGGGGGAAATGAGTCCTGAAAGAAGGAATCAGTCATGATCAATACAGCTTCTGTCCCTGAACTACCTATGTCTTCTGCTTTCTCCCTGTTTTAAGAAGTAAGTGGAGTGGAACCAAAATGACGCAAAGGCGAATACAAAGCCAAGAGTATCCAGAGATGGAGTCTGCATGTGGATGCTTAGTTCTGGAACAACAAATAGTGTTTATTGTCTTTAACTGAAAGGAAGGGTTTCTGAGAAAACAATAATAGCAAAAACTGAACACATCAGAAACCATTCTGTGCTTGTTTTGACAGCCTCTGCTACTGTGCCCAGACTGGCCAACTCAATTATCTTTCGCTTGCAGTGACATTGAGCTCGATGCTTTTATACATACACACATATCAGTCTATGGATGTGCTTATGTATGTCTGCGTTTATACATACACACATATCAGTCTACAGATGTGCTGTATGCATGTCTACATGTATACATACACACATATCAGTCTATGGACATGCTGTATGTATGTCTGCATTTATATGTACACACATATCAGTCTATAGACATGCTGTATGTATATCTGAATTTATGTAAAACCACACTGATTATTTTTTTCTACATGAATAAATTCATACAATAAGTTTATTTTTTTCTACCTGAATAAACACATACAATAAGTTTTGGGTAAACTAGATTATGATGTGTGTGAAGTTAATCCCAGAGTCACTGTGACAAAGTACTAACGTGTACCTCTTATGTACAGCATATGTCCATCACAGTTTCTAGGCTGGCAGCGTAGCCTTCATTGGGAGTATCACTTATTTTATCACAAACGTGATTATAACAAGCCTCATAGTACGTTGAAGAACTTCTTTCCACCTGCACCAATTCTTTCCATATCATCATCATAGGTCAACATTAGCGCAGAACACATATCAATAATAATGTACTGTGCTGTATACAGCATGTTTCACAGCTGCACAAAGTTTGACTTCTGTATTTGCAAGGACAATATTGATGGGTGTTAAGTTCATCAATATGCCAGTGGCAGCCCTCACAAATAGATTCATGAAGTCTTAATATTCAAATGGAAGCACAAAATATACTAATTAACCAAAGTGATCGTGAAGAGAGAGCAATACTAAAGGTGGTAAAATACCCAATTCCAAAACACACTGCACATCCCGGCACTGGCTTCCAGCTAGACACAAGCACCACAGGTGGATCTAGAAGTGAAACTGGTTCAACAGCTCTCCCACGTCAATGTGTGCCAAAACATGGGTTGGAGAAAGGACACTGTCTTTAACAAAGGGTGATGGGAAAACCCCATGATAACACATAGAAAAATGAAGCAAAGACCTTCTCACCCTCAACAAGAGCCATCTCAAGATCCACTAGACACTCAGAATAAGATCTGGAACTTGGAATCCACTTGAAGCAAACATGAGGCAGCCATTTCTGACATCAATATCAGCAGCTACCTCCTGACCAGCTCCAGTAACTCCGAACATAATAACAAGAATTGAGCAACTGGATTGAATCAAATTAATGTTTCTTTTCTGCAGAGATAGTGGTCACCACAGTGAAGAGACAGACTACAAAATGAAGGAAGTGCTCTCCAGCAAGTTGTTGACCAGGAAGTAATATTCAGATCACATAAAGAACACAAAGAATTAGACACAGAATAATAAAAAAAATCTAACCAATCAAGGTACGTGTGAATTAAACAAAGAGGTCTCCAAAGAAGTACAAAAAATCAATAAGTAGGTGAAAAACTTCTCAACATCCTTGGTCATAATGGAAATGCGAATTAGACATGACCTGCGATTCCATCTCACCCCAGCCCAGCCACTTAACGTTAATAAAAGAACAGTGACCAGTGATAGTGATGATGTCTGATGTCAGGGCAGAAAAGAACCCTGATACTGGAGGTCGGTATGCAAATCAGCAAGGATGGACATCATTGTGGGGAGTCCTCACCAAAAACAAGTAGAAGCTAAGATATATAGTACCTGTTTGGTTTGGAGTATTAACCTCCACAAACCTCAATTTCCTTATTGATTTAAAAGGTAAATAAACTGATAGAATCTTCCCTGGAAAGTTTCAAAGATTTATAGGGATATTTGAGAGCTATATGGCAGAACATGGAAAAATGCTGAGCTTTATTTTAAACATAAAATTGCTTTTTTTTCAGATAGCTAGTTTATAATTCATATAAATATACTTACTTTCAGGAATCAGAAATAAAAATGTGGTCTTGTGTGCCAGAATTTTTTTTTTGGGGGGGGGGTGCTACCAACCAGCTCCCAAATCATGACAGAGTCTACTTATTAGTTGTTACTTCTCATGACTTAGCCTAACTTAGGCTTGTTTCTGGCTAGCTCTTTTAATTTTAACTTAAATTAACTTGTTTCTCTTCGTCTACTATTCATCTTGGAGCTTTTTGCTTTTCTTTCCGCTTGTATATCTTATTTTCTGGCTGGCTGGCTGGCATCTGCCTGGCTTCCTGCCACAGCTGCATTCCTCTTTGTCTCCTTTCTTCTCCCTCTCACCTTCTTCCTTGTCCTTCTTTTCCAGGCTAGATTTCTCCCCCTACTTATTCTCTCTGCCGCAGCCCTGCCTATCCTTCTCTTGCCTAGCTATTGGGCATTCAGCTTTTTATTAGACCAATTAGGTGCCTTAGGCAGGCAAGGTGAATCCAATGTAAGGCATCATTTCATTACATTAAGTAAATACACATCCTTACTTCATTAAAAGTGCAGCATAAAGAAATGCAACAATGCAACACACCTTTACACAGTTAAGGTAATATTCCTCAACAGAAATAAATGTAACCAGTCTTTACATAGTTAAATATTCCACCACAGTCTTTGCCATTCTTCCTAAGTGAAAACAGAAGTCTTCAAAAGTAGAAGAGATTAAAAACAGTCTTGTATAGTGATTGATTATAAAAGTAAGAGGTAAATAGCCAGACAGAGGTATTCTGAATAATGAGAAGAAGACCTACCTCATCTTTTTTTGCTTGGGAATGTTGGCATCTTGATTCTGTGAGAGTTGATAGTTGTAGGAGCCCTGCTTGTTCATTCCCAGCTGCCCAGACCTGAAATAATCACACAGAAGCTGAATTAATTAAATCACTGCTTGGCCTGTTAGCTCTGTCTTTTTATTGGCTACCTCTGACATCTTAATTTAGCCCATTTTTAGTAATCTGTGTATCGCCACATGGCTGTGGCTTTCCAGCAAGAGTCTGTCTGGCGTCTGTCTCTGGTGGGACTCCATGGTTTCTCCTGACCCCCCTTCTTTCTCCCAGCATTCAGTTTAGTTTTCCCCACCTACCTCTATTCTGCCCTGTGCAGGCTCAAGGCAAATTCTTTATTCATTAACCAATAAAAGCAACACATACAGAAGGACTTCCCACACCAGTTGATGGCCATCTCCCACCTCTCTGGGTGAAGTTCTGGGAATCGCTCTTGTATTAAATAACTTTCTAGAGTCATTCTTCCACTGAAAGAAGTTCCTACTGTGTTTTAATTTAGCAGTTTGCTTTACCCTAACTTTTGATGAAGTAAATTTCACAGTCTAGGATGAATTTATAAATTTGAGAATCATTGGGAAACTATGCCCTCAGTCTGGTGGTGATAGTACGATAAGGAAACAGCTATAAAGTGAGTATTTAAGGAAAACAGAGGAAAAGGGTAAAACCTGTCTGTCTTTTCTGAATTGCAAATATGAAAAGGGATGACTTGAATAAATTAGCTTAATATTTTAATTTTCACATGAACATTTGTGCATTTTTCTACAGATTTTAAAATCTACATATTTTACACTTAGAGAGAAAGAGTCAACATTGGAGGTTCTCTCTGCCAGGAACTTGGAAATTTTTGTATCTCCCCTCATTTGTTCATTCACGTAAACCCATGCAATGAAAAGCCAGGATTCTGAGTCACTGTTAGTAGAACATCGATGCTTTAGATTGATTAGAAACACAGATTTCTATTTAATGAAGTAGTTCACATAATTTGGAAGAAAATAGATACCAATATATAGTTTATTTTAAGCTATTCTCTACAGAGCATGGCTGTCCTGCACACCAAACTGGCTTCAGGCTCACAGAGCTCTATCTATCTGCTTCTGCCTCTCAAGTGTTGAGCTTAAAGGTATATGACTCCAGACCTGGCTATAAACTTGTTTTAATGAAAATTTTAAATGAATATATAAAATTAATGTAGTTTTCTTTCCAATATTCTTCAGATGACTACAGTTGAATGTGTAATTTGTTTGATAAATGTGAAATGTATCCTTGTGATTAAGTAAGTTTATATTTCAGTTATCTATGTTTTGAGAAAAAGACACAATAAAATAGCACCCCTGCTCTTAAGCTGTGTAAATTATTTGTAAATTATTGTGTTTATAGTAAAATCACTAATTTAAATAGTCTTTCATGTTTCACTAAAATTATTTTTGCTGTGCACGTATTTCCTTTAGATACTTTTGCAGGGAAATCGATTCAATCAAGTCTTTCTGACTACAGTCTGGAATCATGATTAAATTTGGACAGTTTTAAATTAAATCCTCTCTAATTTAATCCATTACTTTATCAAGATTTAATCTGTGTTCAGTCTCTAAATAATAAGTGGCCTCCTGTGCGGAACAGCAATCTTGACTTTGTTACCCACATTCTAGATATTTCTTGGATCCACTTTAAAAGTCAATCAGGCTGAGGATGGAGCTCAGGAGTACAGCAAATGCTAGCATGCACAAGGCTCTCATTTCAGTGTCTAGCAACACACACACCCACACACAAAAATTAACAATAAAATCTAAACTTAAGAAGTAAAATATAATCAGCTGTCATTAGCCAAGTTCACATTCTTTATCTTGTGCTTCCAGGCATCTTTTCTTGGATAAGTGTTTTGAATTTTGTCCTTGTATGCTGCAAAAGTCTAAGCTAGGAATTATTCCAAATAAGTAAAATTTCAGGACTAATTATTTAGAAAAATAAAACAACAATTAATGGGAAAAGAGACCATGAATTTGAAAGAGAGCAAGGACAGTTAGTTGTGTGGGAGAAAAGGAAAGGGGCAAGTGTGATTATATTATAATTGCAAAAATAAAGTAATAATAAAATGTTGCGCATAATCATACAATTTATTTTAAAGTCAGGAGTACATAGCTTAAAAAAACCCCTATGAAACAGGATTCTATGTTTCACTTTAAAATGTCTAAATCCAAGGCTATGTAATAGAAACGTGGTGTGGGCTATCCATGTTGTTAAAACTTTTCATGTAGGGCTATCACAGTGATGACTCAGAGAGGAAAGACACTTACCACCATGCCAGATGACTTGACTTCCATTCCTAGAACCCGCGTCGTCCAAGGGTAGAACCAGCGTCCATGTTCCTATGTTGTCCTCTGAGCTCCACATATGTGTTGTGGCACATGAGCCATGCCTCCCTGGAAGTGAATGAATTTAATAAAAAAAAAATAGAAAATAAAAAAAAATCTGTTTGCAACACCAAAGAACAGGTAGGCAAAATTATTTTTAATATTACCCTTTTTGACCCAAAGTAATAAACATCATTCCAATTTATAAGCAATATTGAAAAACATTACTGTAATATTTACTACTTTTGTGTTAGCTCCAAAAATGAATACATACATTCCACTTAAAACACATCTCAGCTAAATTATAATCTAGCTCCTCCACTGTGCTGCCCTTTCTATGTGTTCAGAAGACACCAATATGGCAGCCAAGTTCTGAACAATAATTGTATGGAGGAAGTTCCCTTGCGGTTCTACCTTTGATCAGAGAGAATTTCCATTCTGTGGCTGGAGTTGGTGTTCAGAAGTCATAATAACATGATTGATGACGTCTCTTACTCCGATTAATATCCAGATAAAAAGCTCCATGTTCAGTTCATATTAATTATTTTGAGATAGAAGACAATAATCTATATCAAGAATTACCTTTCATCTGTTACTTCCCGATTTAAGTGGTATGTTTTAAAAAGAAAACAATGAAAGCTAAACTCAGAAATTTCATGCTTTTTGTCTTCCAACTAAGCAGAGATTACTAGTTAGGTATAGCTAAAATTATTGCGTAAAATAGTTATATTCATTGAGGTGGAATATGTTATGATACTTTGTTTTCCCTACTGCTACCTCCATTAATTAATTACACTTTAATAATTTAGGTCTACAATTTATTCACTTCTTTTATTTCTAAAATCTATGCTATCTCAATACTTTCTCTTAATATAAAAGATATCCATAAAATTCTGTGTTTATAACTTAAAATGTAACATGGCTGGACATCACATCCGTGTGTGTGTGTGTGTTTGTATGTGGTTCTTGTATGTGTGTCCACAAGTGAGCATGGGAACACACATGTTGATGCAGAGGAGGTAGACATCTATACTCCCTGTCACTCTGTACCTTGTGTGTTGAGACAGGGTAGCTCAAAGAAACTGCAGCTCACTAATGGACTGCCCTGGCTGGCCACCATCCTCCCTGGGTATCCCTGGCTCTGCCTCCCTGGTACTGGGTACACAGCTGTGTGCTGACTCTGTGTGTGTGTGTGTGGGGGGGGGGAATCCAAACACTGGGCTTCATGCATATACAGCAAGCTCTTCACCCGCTGAGCCATCTCCACAATCTCAACGCATTCCTACTTCAGTGAGGAAGATTTAGTAAAATACTTTTATATGTTAATAACTCAGGAAAAGCCAACCCTTCTAATTATATGAATCTAAACTAGCCTGGGGGTAGATCTAGGAATTAATCTGAGACCTTGTACAGTTCTTTCACTATAATGAAAATCACATTTGATATGTTTTATACTAACATGAGAAACATTACATTAAAACATTATTTAATGCTTTGTTTAGCCGTGGAAAGATGATAATTTCCTATGTTGTTTATTTTTTAACCTTCAGGTATCCCCCAAACATGTCTGCCTTATTCTTTTGTATGCCTATCTTTATGCTTGGTTGCTTTTGATTTTCCATCACAGCTGTTGATTTCTCTAGGACACAGTATCTTTTGTGAACAGTGTCTGTCAAAGATTCAGTTTGTTTTCTGTACTTTTACTCCATCACACATTGTCAGTCATCATCAGGGATCCTCATTCTGGTGCGTAGGTTGCAACTGGTACAGAGAGGGTTTTATTTGCTTGTTCTAATCCCAAGACTCAATGGATAACTCTACTGTGAAAGCTAAGCATGCTTCATCTTCCCTCCACATCTCAGGAGAGGACAGGAGAGCGTCCATACAGCTTGGGCTTTGGCAAACTGCTGTGGGTTTCCCCATTCTGATGCCACCGTCCTTGAGAATGTTCCCTCTCCTCAGACATTTTTACTACAATGCATGAAATTTCATTCTCTGGTACCGTTATATAGATTAACCCCTGAAACTTTCCATCGCTTAGAAGTCTTGAATTTCAGAACATTAAAGGAATGTTGTTTCTTAATGGCTCCTAAATTGCAGTTTTGGATGTAAGAGGTAGATTTCTTATCCACAAGAAAGAATAATAGGAGAGAATAATGCTGGAAAGTTTGGGGAAAGCCTGAAGGTTGAAAAAAAATGAATGCAGAGAATTAACAACCTTCCATAGCTATATAAAGGATTAAATAATATTTTAACCTAATGTTTTTCAAGTAAGTGTGAAACATATCAAATGCAAATTTTATTATAGTGAAGGAACTATTCAATAATTTTTATATTAAAAAAGCACTGATATATAAATCCTTAAAACTAATAATTTTATTCTTTTCTTATCCACGTTAAAAGACATTTTAAGTCTGAAGGAATATATTGTAAGTTGGTTGAATTAGGCATTTGGGGACCTATGATTAATTAATGTATTTATTCAACTCATACAGGAAACTTTACTCTCACATCACCTGTGTGTAGATTCCCTGATACAGATGTTAGAATGTAGGTGGAGATTGCTTGTTTGTTTCCTGGCTGCCCAGACCCAAATAATCACTCAGAAACTATATTAACTACGATACTATTTGGCCAATAGCTTATGCGTATTCTTAGCTAGCTCTTACATCTTGGATTAACCCATTTCTATTATCTATGTATGGCACAAGGCTGTGGCCTACTGGTAAGGTCCCTCCAGTATCTGTCTCCTTCAGCAGCTACATGGCATCTCTCTGACTCCGCCTAGTCTCTCTCAATATGTCTCTTCCAGCTTGGCTATATTCTGCCCTGCTATAGGCTTTAACAGCTTCTTTATTAAACAGTGGTAGTAAAACACATTTATAGCATATAGAGTGAAATCCCACATCATTAAGGCTAGAAATTAACTTAGAATTAGGATTTAAAAACCATTAAAATTTCGTTTTAAGTAGAGAAACTAAGGCTCAATAAATCAAATTCAAAATATTCAGCCAGATGCATAGTGAGAATAGTTATTATTAATATTAACTGAAAAATGAGAAAAATACAAGTATCTACCAATAAGAATAGATAATTTAGATTTTATAACAAAATAATAGGACATTACTTCATAATATAGAGAAAATGATACGTTGATACTAACCATAGGTATTTATGTCTTTATTTTTGATAAATGAACAGCATATTGCAAAATTCTATTTTAGGAATTTTTAGACTATATCTAACTAATATAACTCATAGAAATAATACTAGTGATCACCTATCAGGTTGAGAAATTTATTGTAAGAGAAATGGAGGAACTTCATGGAACAAGAGACTTGATCTGTACCTTAATGTAAGTGTTGATTGTGAGTTTATAATTAAGTAACCATAGTCCAGTTTTTTTCACTTTGTATCTTCATTTTGTTCTGTGTATCTTCAGAATGCAATGTAGACATTAATATTCATTTTATATGTATTTTCAGAATAGAATAGAATGTAGATATTTTCAAGAATTCCATAACAAATGACACCATTAGTAAGACAAATGGGGAAAGATAAAAAGCACTGCAAAAATGGAAGAATTTAAAGTGTTTTGTAGCTTCATCTTATGTAGAAGAGCAAAGGGATACTGATGCTTTGTCTATCATCAGCAACAACTGGGGCTAGGAAGAAGTAATGCTTCCATGATAAATCTGCGTTTGATGGCTGAAAGACACTTAAGGAAATGCTCAGCATCCTTAGACATCAGAGAAGTACAATTGAAAACAACTCTGAGATTCCATTTTACACCTGTAAGAATTGCCAAAATCAAAAACAGTGATACAACTTATGCTGGAGAGGATGTGGGGTAAAGGGAACACTCCTCCATTTCTGGTGAGTACAGCCCCTTTGGATATCAATGTGGCAATTTCTTAGAAAATTAGAAAACAACCTTCCTCAAGACCCAGCAATACCACTTTTGGGTATATATCCAAAGGATGCTCAATCATAGAACAAGGACATGTGCTCAACTATGTTCATAGCAACTTTGCTTGTCATAGTCAGAACCTGAAAATAACCTAAAATGCCCTTTGACCAAAGCATGGATAAGGAAAATGTGGTACATTTACATAATGGAGTACTATACAGTGGAAAAAATAATGATTTGTGGGTGAATTGAGTGAGGTGACCCAGACCCAAAAAGACAAATATAATATGTACTCACTCGTAAGTGACTTTTAGACATAAAGCAAAGAAAAACCAGTCCACAATTCACAATCCCAGAAAACTTAGACAACAAAGAGGACCCTAAGAAAGACATACATGGATCTAATCTATCTGGGAAGTAGACAAAATCTCCTGAGTAAATTGGGAGCATGGGGACCATGGGAGAGAGTAGAAGGGGAGGGGAGAAGATGGGGGGGGATCAGAGATAAATATATAGCTCAATAAAATTAATTTAAAAAATTAAGAATATATATTTGATCTTTTTAGTTTTAATTGACACACATTTCATTATACATATAAATGGTTTTCAGTCCAAAATTTCACTATTTTCATAAAGTATGCAGACCAAATCTACGCTCCCATCATTTATCCTCCAACCACGCCATTTAGCTAAGTTTTGTTTATATTTCATCTTGCATGTATGCGACACAGCATGCATTTCTCTGTCTGCTTTATTTTTCATAGCATTCTCTAGACCCATCCATCTTATGGTCAGTAGCAAGATTTCACTGTATATTGATAAATAATACATGATGTAGTATTATTATATATACACCATATTTCCTTTGCCCATTCTTCACTTGACCTGGTTGATTCCATATCTTCACTATTGTGAATACTGTCATATAGAAATGAAAATTCTGGTATAATTTTTGTATGCTAATTTCATTTTATTTTGCATAAATGCAAAGTCAGATATGTGGATAAGTCGTTTGATTGAGCAAGAGTTGGAGGACTGCCCACATTGTTCCTGATACTATTTGTATTAATGTATTATCTTCTCACTAAGGATGTGGATATAAAGGTTTCTTCTTTTCCACATCCTGAAAGAATTAGCTATTATTTATTGTCTATGCAACATGTTCTGTACTAGTTATTATAACTGTATTTACTTGATTTCTCATGGCACTTTTGGTTTTTTTATGATCGATAATGATATTGAGATTTTTCATGTTGTTGATCATTTGCATTCCTCTTTTAAGATTTTTTTTTTTTTGGCTTGGGCTAGAGAGATTCCTCAGTGATCAAGAACAGTTTTTGTTCAGGCAGAGGACCCAGGTTGTTTTATCACTGGCATGGTGATTCACAACCATCTGCAACTCTAGTTTCTGGGATTGCAACAACCTCTTCTGTTGTCTGTGGGCAATGCATGCATTCTGTGCTCATACATACAAGCAGACAAATTAATTTATACACTTAAAATACAATAAATAAATCTGTAAAAGATTGGATTGCTTTTTCTGTTAATTTCTGTATTTTTTTAAGCTATGAGTATCTCTGTTTTTCAGAAGAATATGTAGAAAGCATTTTCTCCTATTCCAAAGGGCTATCTCTTCATTCTGTTTAATTATTTCTTAACTGTGAAGCCTTTTGGTTTTATATCATCCATTTGTCTAATGTTGCCTTTAATTTTTGTTCCTGTGTCAGCATCTTGAAGTGTTTCTCTGTCTGTCGTTCCATATAGAAGCAGAATCTCAGATCTTTGTGTATGTGATTGGTTGTATTGATGTATTTTTGTACAAGATGAGTGATCAGGGTCAAGTTTAAGTACTGTAGATGAATATTCATCTTTCATAGCATTCATTTTAAAGAGACTGCACTTTCTTTAACCTGTATTGGTGGTGTTACAGTCAAGAAGCAACCAGCTACAGATGTGTTGCTATGTTCTCTGGTAGTTGAGGTACATGTCTGGTTAGAAGGCATGCACGAAGTATGGTTACTCTAGCTCTGTAAAATGTATCAGTGTTGTTCTCTCTCTTCGGGATTCCTGGAGCTCTTTGGAATATCATTGGTATTGTGGTTGTTGTTATAAATCGCTTTGAGTAATGTATACATTTTAATATCAGTTCTTCCTAATTATAAACATTGAGATGATTTCCAGTTTATGGGTCTTCAATGTTTTTATCAAAGATTTGTAAGTTTGGTTATTTGTAAAAGTCTTACTTCTTTTTTGTCAAATTTATTTTTTTTAAATATTTATTTATTATGTACACAATATTCTGTCTGTGTGTATGTCTGCAGGCCAGAAGAGGGCACCAGATCTCATTATAGATGGTTGTGAGCCACCATGTGGTTGCCGGGAATTGAACTCAGGACCTTTGGAATAGCAGGCAATGCTCCTAACCACTGAGCCATCTCTCCAGCCCCTGTCAAATTTATTCTTAAACGATTTTATAATTATTGTGAATATAACCTGTCGTAAGTTTTTATGTGTATTCTCATTATTCTTGTATGGAAATTTTACTTATTTTATGCTGATATAGTAACCTACACGTTATTATTTTTTATTAACTCTAATTATTTTTTAGTCTTCTAATTAAATCTTGGTTTTTCTGTCTATAATGTTCTATCATCTACAAGCTGGGATCATTTAGCGTTCTCCTTTCCTGTTTGTTTGTCTTTCATGTCTTTCTCTTCCTTGCTCTGTCTAAGCTTTACTTTAAATCTCAGCATAGTTTTCTGATTCGAGAACCATCTGTGATGTGCCTTAAGAAACAAGGAGAATTGTTTGCAGGAAAGCATGAACATGCTTAGTCATGCTTTTCTGTAGAGCTTGTCCACTGATGAGTATTCTGTTAGGGACACATAATATTTTGATTAAAACTTTTTCTCATAACTTTTCAGATAACATAACATGCACAATGCATGCACACACACACACACAGTGAAATAAAATAAAGTAAAAAAACACCACTATTTTTTTGCATGCTAACTCATCCTTTTTTTTTTTTTTTTTTTTTTTATTTTTCGAGACAGGGTTTCTCCGTAGTTTTTGTAGACCAGGTTGGCCCCGAACTCACAGAGATCCTCCTGCCTCTGCCTCCCGAGTGCTGGGATTAAAGGCGTGCGCCACCACCGCCCGGCCTAACTCATCCTTTGCTAGCTTTTTCTTCTCCACCACATCTGCCATCATTTTCTGGTTTGCAGAATGTCTCTTTCTCTGTTACACTCTGAGCCTGTTCACAGATACTCCCTCTAAAAAGCAAGTACTAGCTTGGCAAACCTAAGAAACCAAGGGCTAAGAATCTCTCCCCTCTTTGTGTTTTGGCAGACCCCTCCCTTGTTGACTGTTTTCTGTTTAGATGAAAACTCCACAAAGGGAACTATACATGGATATCTATTTACCAAAAAGCTTTTGCATGCTTCTCTGTTGAATAATGCCTCAAGCTTATTGTTTTTATTTTAAAGCCATAATTCACTCTCTTGTAAAAACTACTCAGCACAAAAGACCTATAAAAGAAGATTGAAGGTCACTTAAATGGGTACCTATAGATAGGAAAAATAAGCATCCAATATTTAATTACTTATTTGCTTATTATATATAAATTGTTGGCAGTAAAACACAAATTTTTCTTAGCTTGACTTGAAATATGACTTGCATTGAACTAAGCTGACTGTAGGAAGTGAATGATATATGTTGACGTGGGCTCTTAATGAGAAAAAGTTATTCAAATCACTTATTAACAGATGCAATTTGTATTTCCCATGAAAATCTCTGTCTTCTGTAAATAAGTTTGCTTTGCTCATTAGATTCATGTAAGTGCACTCATGCGATCCAAAGACATTCTCTATTAGATTCCTTCCTGAAACCCACTGTCGCTGTCAGCAAGAAATTCAATCTACTTAATTGAAAAATTAAATGATGAGTTTTCTAGTGAAGTAAATTTTGAAAACTTAGAGCAAGTGTGCTGTTCAAGAAGAATATATTTAATAAAAAATATTTGGCTATGGACCTCATTCAGAAAAGTATTTGCAGAAATGTCTTTTCTTCGCTTCACATCCATGAGTGAAATTTAAATTTTATACTAAACAAAACATTTGCAGAAAAAGACAATCAAATCTGCAACAACCATAGCAAACCACCACTGAAGAGCCTATATACAAACCTTTAACTGTATCTGTGTGTGTGAGAGAGAGGCACATATGTTGCAAGGCATATGTGTATATGTATTTTCTTATGTACATAAGTACATATGGTATATGCATACACATATAACTTATATGTGTATATATTTGTATATATAACATACACTATATGTACGTAGATAATATAGTTAATTAGATTCTAGAAGCTGTTTCTCAACTGAACTGTAGCAATGCCACAGTAAACTGACTGAGGGGAATGCTTTACTATCTGTTCATTTGATTTACTGCCTTTATTTGATTTATTCCCTTTATTTGGTTTATTTGGTGAGTAAATAAGTGAGTAACCATTGGTATTTTTCCTTGTGCTTCTCATTTTTTTTTTTCAGAAAAGTATATCCTGAACTCCTTCCCATTAGGCTGATTGTGTTTCTTAGAATCAAGAGGGTGGGACCGTAGGGGTAGGTGGGTACAAACTGATCATTCTCTGTTATAGGATTTTGTAGCATTTTCCTATCTTTCATTGTATTTATGAAACCTGATCTTTACCTGTTTGGGGGCCTCATACTTGAGTTTAACTTTTTGTGAGACTAATCTGTCATTCTCTTGCCTGGCACAATCGCTGGTGTCCTTAGCTCTGTATGGGTTGGATCTAAGGCCCCTGTACTTAGATGATCAACTTGCAGACATAGCCCCAGCCAGTCCACTGCCTCCATGAACGTCTGCCCTCTCCCTAGCTTTCTGTGATTGTCAAGTGAATTGAGTATTGTTTCTCCATTGCCCTTGTGCCATATAAAGATCAGCCTTTTCAGTTCTGCCTAATCGGTTCTCCCTTGTTGTTCTGTCCAGCCTGCCTCCACCATCCTCTGCACCTTCTGTTTGTCCTCCTGGTACTGTTATTACTCTGAGTTTGTATCCTTTTTAATGCCCATTTTAAACAGTAATCCAGTTTGTCCTCTGACAAACCCATTGTGGTTTCAATACCTCCTAATTACACTCTCTTGGCCTCCTTCTCAACACTGCGCGCCCTCCTTCTTACAAGTCCCTTTCCCACATTCATGTCCTTTTGTTTTGTGATCTTGTGTCTATGTGACTGTAGGTTTGAAACTATCCATTGGAAGCTGGTGGACTTGCCAGTAGGTACACAATGGCTCCTCATCTCCAAATATATATATATATATTTTCACGTATATACATGTATATATTCATATATATATTCATGAGTTCAGCAGGGTGAGAAGGGTCCCATGAGTCCTCACACCATGCCTGACTGACTGCCGACAGATGGAGTCTTGCGTAGACCCACAGTCAACTGCAGCTGAGATGCATGGCTGCAATGACTGTATTGTTCCCAGAAGGCAGCATCTTGCAGCCTCTCTCCACATCTCTGGATCCTGCATCCTCTTTATTGATGTCTCCTGAGCCCTAGAGTGAGTGCTATGAGGGTCATGTTTACGGGAGAGCAATCAACATTGACTCATTGCCATCACCTCCAGCAGAGAGTATAAGTCCACTTGTTTAAAAGGTCACTGGTTGACTTACAAGAGGGAAGAGAGACTGTCTTGCTTTGTGTGTGGGTACTGATGTTTTATTTCATTTTAAAAAAAGAAAACAAATTATCTTTTTTTCATTTTACATACCAATCCCAGTTCCCACTCCCTCCCCTCCACCTGCCCCCCACCCCACCCCCATCCACTCCTCAGAGAGGGTAAGGCACATTGCTTTGGGAAAGGTGCAAGGCCCTCCATACTTCATCTAGGCTGGACAAGGTATCCATCCAAAGAGAGTAGGTTTCCAAAAAGCCAGTACAAGCAGTGGGGATAAATCCCCATTACTAATGACAATTCTCCTGCACCACTAATGTCTTAAAGAGTGGATTTCATGGTAACCCAGACCCAGAAAGACAAATATAATATGTGTTCACTTATAAGTGGGTTTAGACATAAAGCAAATAAAAACCAGTCTACAGGCCACAACCCCAGAGAAACTAGACAACAAAGAGGACCCTAAGAGAGACATACATGGTCTACATAGGAAGGTGAAAAAGACAAGATCTCCTGAGTAAATGGGAAGTGTGAGGGTCACAGGAGAGGGCAGAAGGGGACAGGGGAGGAAATGAGTTGAAATAAATAAATAAACAAACAAGCAAGAAAAAGTGGATTTCATGTAATTTCAGCATATTTATAAACTAAATCTAGCCTGATAGCCAGCTTTTTGATGTAGTTTTCTTACTTCCTGTGCATAAATCAGAATGATAATGTTATGAAACATCGTCCCTACTAAATCAAGAAAAACAGCTGAACCCAGTCCTAGCTCAGTGTGGCGCAGCTTATCTTTCAGTAGAGGATTATCGTAGGAGGAATAGGAGCGAGCATAGGAGAACAGTTGGTGTAGTGCCAGGGATGTCTTCCAGGCAGACCCAGCCGAACAAGTATTCCTTTTCCTATGCACGATTGCTTCCTATGTCACATGGAAATTCCCTCCCAACTATGCACACATTCATTTATCTAGTTCTTTTAAGCACATTGTATTATCCCAGCATAGAAAAAAAGCCCACAAAGGCCCTTGCTTTTGTGAAACTTACATTTGTGCATTACTTTTAACACCACAGTGAACTCTTTTTAACATTATTGTTTTAATTAAAATATTATTACATCACATCCTTTGTTCTTTTTCTTCCCTTGAACTCTTTCTATTATTTCCCCTACTCTTTTGCAAATTAGTGCCCTCATTTATACATATATATATATATGAACAAATATAAACATGATACCTTGAATCTGTTTTTCTTGCTTGTATTTATATGATTTCAGAGCTGACCACTTTTTATTGGGTGATGATCAGTTAAGGCCTCGCCCCTGCCAGAGACAGATTCTCTCTCAGCAGTTATTAGTCAGCCGCAGTTCTTTGTACCGTGAATCTTCACATTTAAGAAAGATAATAATTCTTTGAAAAATCTACCTTCGTTTTTGTTCATCACTACAGCATATCCCTTCCTCATTTAAAACACATCCCGAGAAATCAAGATCTACAGAGCCTTATAGGTTGAAGATGTATTAGCTATCCATTAATATGTAATACATTTAGACAGTGTAACACCTTAAAAGAACGATACCTGTTTCTCATGTGCTAAAATCTACTACTATGTTTGTGTCCTCCCCTCCCAGTACATCTGATGGAAACCCCACAGTGATGACACTAGGATGTGGGGAGTTTGGAAGTTATTACGTCACAGCGACTTTACATGTCAGGATTAATGCCCTTGTGAAAGAAGTTGGATGGAGACGTGTTTGTTCCACAGGTGAGGACACAGGAAAGTGCTTTTCTATCAGCCGGCAAGTGCACCTTCATCAGACATCAGATCTGCTAGGGCCTTCATCTTGGACATCCGTAGTGTCAAGGCTGAGAGAAAGAAACTTCTGTTTTTATAAACTACTGGGTTGGTTGATGATGTTGTGTAAGAGGCAGAGCCCAGATAGTTGAAGATAGCCTCTCACGTGGTTTCTGTAGGTCAGAATACTAGAAGTAGCTTGATTTGGATGCTTTGAACTCAAAGTTCCGTGCAAGATGTAGTTCATTTGCCAGTCAGGACTGCAGTTGTACCGGGACTGGTGGCGGGATGTCTTCTAGGATGATGCTTTATTTGCACGGTGCTGGTGGGCGGCCAAGGGCCTTAGTTCTTTCCCATCTGCTGCTCTCTGTGTTTCAGCTTGGCTCTCACAAGTGTGATTCATCCAATAAATGAGGGCAGAGCTGAATGTCATCTATAACCTGGCTTATGATGTCTCGTTCTTTATTCTGTCTGAGAATAGTTAGCTCTATTCATTGTGGGAGAGGAAGCACAGCGGGGACAGCAATTACCATAGTTTTGAAAGTCATAAAATTTAGTCAACCCATTAACCTATATGTTTCATGATATATGATGAGGTCACTTGTCAGCTGACCCAGGCATCTTATATGGGCCCAACTTAAAGCTGTTTTTTCAGTGGAGAGCAGGTCCTCACATTATACATGTGCTGCTCTTCTCAATGAATGACATATTACAGCCACACAGGGGTTTCCGTCTGACGGGTCAACCCTCTGGCCTGTGTAGATAATATTTTGAAAGAATTTTCTTTTAAGAAAATTCGGTTACTGGAAACCTATGGGCAAAAAGACAATCAGAGATCTCTTAGCAATGTAAAATTTAGGGAAAGCGGTGGGCAATTTTGCTTCTTTTAATTTCAATATGTACTTCTGCATTTTCATTCAGTATTGAGGTAGTCACAGTACTAGATGAGATCATTTTGTGATGGGAGAATCCTGGCCTCCTCTTGCTGAGAAATAGTTGCCATTCCTTCATGCTGTGGAGTCAAGGATCTAACTTGTAGCTTCTTAAATCTTGGAACTCTATACATTATTATTTTTTTGGAGAAAATTGTCATTTCAATTTTAAGTCCACTAGAAGCCAATACAATTAGGGTACAGCATATTCTGTCTTGCAGTAAATTTTAGAAACATGCAAACGAGGCACACTATTCTCCATGGTCATTTGGTTTTCATTTGGTTGCTTTGAATTTAATGAGATTTTCCTAATTTGGTGTCCAGGGGTTGATGCTGCATTTTACTGTGGAAAGGTTTGATAACAATCCTGGTTATCAATTATGGGGTACATAATGATGTTTTGTCATGACAAGAAGCCACCCTAATCTAATATAGATTTTTTTTAAACTACTGTTAAAACAAAATGAGTCGTTCCAACTATATCACAGCACAGAAATATATTATTTCTATGGCAGGAGTCCATGGCCAAGAAAAAAAAATGTTCTGAATATTTTTCTGGATCTAAAATAGTGGATGTAGTAGGAAGTGTAAGACTCCCTCCCATATGCTGCAGCCCCCGGCACTGCAGGAGCTGAGGTTTCAGCTTCTACCTTTACACCCCTGCAATAGGATTCTTCCGAACGCTGGAACAATCAGTCATGGCATTGTTTTCTACTAGAGATTAAAAATAGAGTGTCTGGGGCTTTTGTTGTTGTTTCGTTTTTGTCGTCCTTCGAGACTCCCAAGAGGACAGTTGCATCCAACAGTGTCCTTAGAATCAGTTGTAAGAGGTCTTATACAGGAAACAAAACTCGATTATCAGCTTTTGGAAATGTTGAATATATAAAGAAACAGAATTCTTCAGATTATCACAGAGCATGTGAGCATCGTATGTCACCAAATGGACTATTTTATAATAGTTCAATATTTCAGAGGGCCAATTTTTGTTAATTTAGGAAGAGGCTGTGAGGCCAGTGTCTGTAAATTACACCTTTCTGGTTGATATTCTTGGTAAAGAACGGCCTCTCAGATGAATATCGTAGACCACAGGCAGTCTCACCAGTACTTCGCTAATTCTAAAGAGAAGGCAATATTTGATATGTTAATTAGTGATGGAACTGAATATAATATGTGCCAGTTTAAAAATAGGTTTAATTACTGCTATATAGAAGAAACTGAGCACGGTTTGCTCACTGCCAGAGCTGAAGTTAAATGCATAGAGAATTTTAATTCTATGGCATGAACTTCTTCATAGCACACATAGAGTGAATGAACCATTTGAGCTTCCTTGCTGTTGGGCAGCAGGCTAAGAGCTTTGTAGACTGAACCTATAAATGCTGACCGTGGGTGCATACAGAGACTCAAGTGAGCACTCTGAGATTCCATAGTCAGTGGTACACCTAGGGAGGAGCTCAGAGCCGGCCTGACTTTGACTTCACATAAGCTCTTCTGCCTGGTAAATATAGAGGTAGGATGCTAACAACCTGTTGTAGGCCATGCACTCATCAGAGAAAGACCTCTGATTTATATGAAAATACTGAGACCTTGCATGGATTTTTAACAGATAATGATGTTAGTCAGGGCATAACAATGTAGCATCTTACACTTGTCTCTATGACGGCTTTAACTTTGATGTAAATACTCAGAGTCTGATCCACTTGAAGGATTGGGTTGATGTGAATGACACAGCATGTGTATACCTGAGCAATTAAAATTTATTTTTATTTTATTTTTAAGTGATGAGTGTTTTTTTGCCTGAATGTACGTTTGGGCACCCCATGAGTTCCAGGTGACCACAGAATGTCAGGAGAAGGCTCACTGGAACTGAAGGTTATAAATGATTCTGAACCACCACATAGATGCTAAGAATCAAACCCAGGTTTTCTGTAAAAGAGGCCAATGCTATTAACCACTGAGCCATTTCTATAGGCCCTGGGAAGACTTTTCAATTATATAAAAATGTATCTTGTCGGTGTTGTGGGTTCTTTTTGTGTTTGGTTCACTTTGCAGATTCTCCAGTTGGCTTTACTAGGAAGGCATTCCAGTAAGAAGGGCTTATCGAAAGCACATATTCTGAGACACATCGAATCAATTTTATCTCCCCTCTTTTGCTATTTTAGTTCTATGTGAAATTTCTATTTGTTACTAAATTTAAGTTGATGTAGTATATTTTCAACACCAAGAAAAATGTCTGAGGATTTCTTCAGTTGCACAGTGTTCTCCTAAGTTCATTGAAGATCTGAAGGCTCTGTTAACATTTTGCATCAAATTATTTTTTAGTACTAGATTCGAACTCCTACCTAATAGTTCATAAGTATTCATAAATACTACAATTACTTCACAACTGAGACATAATAAATAGTCCCCTGAGAATCAAACAGACGTAGTGGAATCCCAGAATAGTGGAGTTGGGCCTACAGTTATAACTCAGTGAGAGACCTTGCTTTGCCTATGTGAGACCGCCTTCTAACCCAGCTCTTGTGTGTCAGTAGATCACATCTGTACCAGAGAGCATCATCTTCACCTACACTGAACATTGCTCTCCTTCCACGTAGGTGTTCAAAGACTGTAATGTGTGCAACTACTTTAAAACTGTGACATGATTTTTTAAAAAGATTTGTGCTGTACCTGGTAGTATGAATTGGTAATCCCAGCTAGTCAGAAAACTAAAGCAGTAGAATAAAAAAAAAAATCAAGGCCTGCCTAGGCTACAGAGTGAACCCAAGCCATCGGGGCAGTTTACTGAGACCATGTTTCAAAATAAAAGCAAAGACAGAGGTTAAGGATGTAGGTTGTTGGCAGAGTATTTACATAAAGCGTGTCTGAGACTCCAGGTCTAACCCCCCAGTATGATAAAATAAAACAGCAAAGTCATACATTTACTTCACTCATGGCTCTCAACACTGGTGATATAATGTGGAAAAAAAAGCACGACAATAACAAAAAAACTGGCCACTAGAGACATGTAGACATCTGATTGAATGGAGCTGCGTTAGCATGGTCCTCATCTTTTATCATATAATAGAAAAATAGCTGAGACACTCTGGGTTCGAGTCCCAACACTCCTAAGTGAGGCATGGTTGTCTGTGCCTGTAATTAAGGTAGTTGGGAGATAGGCAGGAATATCAGGTGTTTGAGGTAGTCCTTGATTGCAGAAGATTGAGGCCATTCTGGTTTCCAGGAAACAGCAATTCAAACAAGCAGACAGACAAGAAACCAAAGCTTTTTGCTTTCTCTGTTGGATATAGTCAAACACAGGCTAATAAAAATATTCAGAGAGTTCAGTTTTTCAGGCTGAAATGTCTGCAAAATAATGACATGCGTCGTACTTTGAAGGCTGCACTCAATCTTTATTGAAAAGAATATTCAGCAAAGACACGCAGGGCTGTTTGGCCAATCCTGGCTCATTACAGCATTTCATATTCTGCCATCTTTTCTTTCTTGGTTGCTGGAGAAGATAACCATTTACTTGCAGTGGTGTTTTAAGTGAAGGAGGATAACTAAACTCCCAGTATTAAATCATAGTCTTCTTTCTTGGTTTCATTTACATCCCTATAATGGTTCAATGTTGAGCTTCTTCAGTAAAAGCTTAAGAAACAGTGATTAGTTTTCTCTTTCAAAACAGACTAAAATGAATGACTTCATTTTTAAACATGACTGTGGACAGGTTTTTCTTTTTTTTTTTTTAATGAAAGATAATCCAAGTATGATCAATAATACAGACTCAATACTTCATTTGGTGCAAGTGGACAGACAATCTGAGTTTAAGATCTGATTTTTAAGTATTGATCAGTTATAATGAATAAATTTTACATAAATTACAAAGAAGCTTAGTTGTATATTTCCCATTGATTCATGCCCTAGGTGACTTTCTAGCTAGGACACCATCTGAGCAAACAGAGAGGGGCAGGGCAGGGATCGGGGTTGGGGGAGGGAGAGGAAAATGATCCTCCCATCCCCACCACAGTGCTTCCTGATATGTCCTATTTCAAGCAGCTGTGGGGTTCACTGCTGGAGCAGGCTGCCTCAACATCACTGTCTCTCATTGCACATTCTTTCCCTCTATTCCAACAAAAGCTTCTAAAAGCACAACAGTTTCTGTTGTTGCTTAAATATTAAAACTTAGAAAATATTTTTTTTCATTTAGCCGCAGCAGAGGATATCAAAGTTCCAGTCTTTCACTTGTAAATGAGGACACCAGAACAAAGAGAGTGAACTGGTTATAAATATAATAAAATTAAATGGGGAGCAATAGGTTAATATATGCCAAAAAGTCATGGGAGATAACCATGAATGCATTACTCCATGGCAGTCCCTCTTGCATAAAGTTTTCATAAAGTACGAATATATATATATATATATATATATATATATATATATATATATATTCACACTGCTTATATGCCTACAAAGAGTTCTGCCTTAAGTTTAGCGGAGTCAACCCAACTAATTAAAAAAGATTCTATTACATTATTAAGCATATACATGAAATTCTAGAAGCAGGACCTTGGGGTGCCAAGTTAGTGTTTCAACACTGAATTGTTTCTAAATATTAAATGCTATGTTTTATGGTATTTTTGTGACTTATGATTTCTGCTTCAACTTTAACCAGCTGGCAGAGTCATGCCATCTCTCTGATTGGTGAGTGGCATTTTTATTTGAAGTTCCTTCCTTGCTTAGATACCTTTGTTAGCCTCTTGTGGCCTAAGAGAAAGTTTTAAATTTGAGTGTGGGATGCTACACTGTGAGCCCTTTGTCCTGTACTGGTCAAGCTCTCTGACTTTCTATTCCTGCTCAATGTTCTTGGAATTGCAGCCATATCCCTGCCTGGCAGTTTCCCATTCTTACAACAGACAGCTTGAGTTTCCTCTCTGGAGAAGGCTTCCAGCATCTTCTTTTCCTGAATCCAAGCCTATTTACTTCCCTTCTCCTCTTTCTTACCCCACTCCTTTATTCATGCAGAAAGGTTACATGTACATTTTCTCCCATTCCTGTTGGTTCGACAGTAAGGACAACTTTTGAAAACAAATTTTCTACCACTAAAGCCTTACGTGGTAAAGAGATAAACAAATAAATCAAGTGGTAAATCTATCTGCAGCTGTCACTTAACAATTCAGGAGGTCTCCCTCCTTTTATAAATGAGGGAGAAAAGGGATCCAAAATGCTCTTCCTTTGGAGTCAGCATATTAATCTTATTGCTCAAGTCGGTGGGTTATTTAGAGAGTTCATTCTTCTAGTAGCTTCTATAGTGCCAAGGTCATATACACTGCTTCTGTATGCTACCAACAGTCTTTGTCAGAACCTGGGGGCTTCATAATGATGCTTTATACAGTTAATTAAATGAGCTTAGCTGTATCATACCATTTTCTTGAATCCAATTGCTCTGCAGACTCTTATTGCTTTGAGATCCTCCAGCAGAAGTAATTTAGGGTTGGTGTCTATCCAAAAGCCTTCTGTGCAGTGGATGGTGTTGAAATGGAGCCAGGGATGTTGAAATGGAGCTGTGCCCAGAGGAAAAGAAGACAAAACATTGACCTCCCTCCTCAAGGGACAAGAAGGTCAGGTTGTAAAGAGTCTTTCTTTGACTACAGAAAATCACATCCACTAAAGCAGCTCGTGTTTAGAATGGTGACTAGCCTATTTTGTATTCAGAAGGAAAGCAATTGTGTGGAAAAGGAGAGGGCTTTCAGAGAATTAAACTTCTTGTCTTGGTTGGGATCGAAGACACAAAGCACATCTTGGCCACCACAAGGAGAGCAATTAAAGCTCTCTCTGTCTAGAGAAGAAAAATCAAACTCCAAGGGAGTGTTGAGAGGCCTTTTCCTGGTGAAATATGACAGTCTGCCGAAGCTGTTTCTGCTTCTGTTTACCTTTTCAATGAGGAAACTTATCTTCCTGACAAAAATTGTATTAACAGCAGCTAGAGCCATTTCCCCTCAGGCCACGTTGTAGGGGACTATTTGAGAGGACAACTCCCTGAAGACAAGTGGTTTCCTGAAAATCCTCCTGCACACAGGAGAAAGAAGGCTCTCCTTTATTTGTTGTCCTGTGGCCATTTCTGTGACCTGGCCAGCTAGCCCAAGTGAAAACTCAGCAGAACTGTTTAGTGAGGCCTGACAAAGTCTTCAGATTGGCAGTATGTTTTGTTGCTGTTGTTTTTTATTTTCAGTTTAAGTTAGCAGTGGGATCATGAGTGAGTGGTTATAGCTTATTTTTTCTGCTTCTGCATTGGATAGCATTCGAGAGGTGACCTTTTATAGTCTGACAGAAATCTGAGAAACTGGATCAGTTGATATTTTGGAGTGTACCTTTTCCTTTGAACACTGGTGCCCGTGGGTATTGGAACAAAAGTAGGTAGTATAGACATTCAATGATGGCGGTGACATCACACATCACCTGCTGAGACCTCCTGAATACCCTCCGAAGATGTTTATGGGTATGTGCTCCGGATTGTCCTTAGTGGTCACTTTCTCTCACTGTCTCGTGGATCTTTTCTTCTCTGTTACTGCCTACCCTTGCCTTGGCATCTCCTGTTACGATTTTATATTTCCCGAAGTAATTGTTCTGGGTATATTAAAGAATGGTGGGAACAATCTTATAATGATGGAGGAAGATTATGAACAGTTACATTTTACCATTTTAGCAGCTTATCTGGGAGCCCACATTCCTTCACTCTGCCTATAACAGTGCTTAATTGCATGTTAGCTTTCACCTTCAGTTGAGAGGACAAATGCATTTACTTTAGAAACTAAGGGTTTCCTGAGTATAATTCCTTTCTACCAGTAATTCCTTAATGACGAGTATGAAATCACTGTCTTTGTAATTCTCATTTTTTCTCCCTTCTGCATCTACCTTTTTCTTATCATGCCATTTCCTTTCATTCTTGATGAGTTATTGCATTATTGATTGTGCTCAGCATTTGACAACAGAAGATATTGATTAACATGCAAAAGATGTAATAATATAAGCCTATAGATGCCTATACAATGCCAAATTCTTGTGGCAGCAATAAAATTTTTCAAGTTTAGGATCCATTTTAACTCTGCAAATCCTATGTTGAAAGCAATTGATTTTATATAAAGTGAACTTAAAATCATAACTGATGTGGGATTCCCCTCTGTATGCTGGGAATATCATTGATTAATAAAGACACTACCTTAAGTCTGCGCAGGACAGAATAGAGGTAGGCAGGGAAAACTAAACTGAATGCTGGGAGAAAGAAGGCAGAGTCAATGTGTCGCCATATAGCTGCTGCAGGAGACAGCTGCCAGAACTTTACCCAGTAAGCCACAGCCTCATGACAATAAACAGATTAATGGAGATATGTGTTAGCTAGAAATATGCTTAAGCTATTGGCCAAACAATATTGCAAATAATATGGTTTCTGTGTGGTTATTTCAGGGCTGAGCAGCCGGGAACAAACAAGCAGCCTCCTACAAAATTTTAACTCCGCAAATCCTATGTTGAAAGCAATTGATCATATATAAAATTAATTTGAAATCACAACTTACAAAACAGAGCTTCATGAACATGTTTTTCTGCTGATACGACAAATGACAAGTAAATTTCCTTTGTCACACATTTCAAAGAAAAAAAACATGTTTATAGTTTCGTTTGGGGTATGCATTTGTTTTTTCTCCAGCTGACAAAGCAGACTTTTCAGCGAGGCGAGTCTTTTGAGTATGGGCCTGAGGCTGACAGTAACAAGTGCCCTAGTGTGCAGCAGAAATGGGAGAAGCCAAAGTCTGAGGTGGAAGGAAGTACGGATTGACATCAGCGGTGTTGGGAGGCACCACATATCTAAGCAACCCTACGTTCTTGCTCAGCACAAAGAATACACTTCTCGCTCATTTTTAAAGCATTAGACTATTTTGAGAAGCTACTGGATGAAGTGAGAGAGGCAAGAATGAGGAGAGAAGAGAAAACTAGGTGCTCTGCCAACTAAAGGCGAAGCCCCAGATTCTCCCCAAATTGTATCTTAATTCATGATAAACACACACACACACACACACACACACACACACACACACACACACATTTTATTTCTACTCCCATGGGTTTATTTTCTGGAAGGGTGTTTTATGCAAATGCTTTGAAATGATGACCTCTTTAGCTGGAAGCTATCAAGCATTTATTGTTTGGTGGTGAAAAGTCTTGACATTGATTGAAGGGCGCTTTTCTTACTTTGAAGGCAGATATGTTGTAATGACTCTGTACATAGCCCTTTGTATGTATTTATTAACTCAGTTATGTAAGTACTGAGCAGTAACAACACATTATACAGAGGAATAATGAATGACACAAAGAACAGAATGTCTTAATATCTATATCGCCAAAAAGGGAAGCTTTGCTTTCATTGGTTTGACACTTGCATTTCAATCTATTTTTTTTTATTAGATAAGAAGGTTGTATACCAAACAGGGCACTGATAGAACCTGCTAGTAGTTCACCCTTCCTTGGTAAGTGTCCTAGGTAGACATCAGACACACATCTGTGCAGCACTCACCATGTACTCAAGTATTATAAAGACAAGAGGAAGAACATGTTGGAAATATTTAGTACTGAAGACAGAACCCAACACCTTATTTCTGACCTGCAAACATCTTACCATGGAGCCATGTACATCTCTAGCCCATTCACTTAGCTCTCAGAAGAACCATCTTCTGCTAATATTGTAAAGATACTTAGCCTTTGGGGTTTTAGACATGGCAGAGCACTTTTGTAGAGAACCCAAGTTAGGTTCTCATCACCCACATTGTTTAGCTCACAACTGTAGTCAGAGGCTGCTCATTCATTTCCCAGCTGTCCAGACCTGAATAATCACACAGAAACTGTATTAATTACAACACTGTTGGGACCATTAGCTCAGGCTTCTTATTAACATCTTACATCTTAAATTAAACCATTTCTATTCATCAGTATATCACAACGAGTCTGTTTCCTACCTGTAAGGCTTCAGAGCATGTGTCTCCTTCAACAACTACATGGTGTCTCCTCTGACTCTGCCTACTCTCTCTCTCTATCCCTTCTAGCCTGGCTATATTCTGCTTTGCCATAGGCCAAAGAAGCTTCTTTATTAACTAATGGCAATAAAACATATTCATGGTATACAAAGGGGAATCACACATCACAATAAGCTTGTAACTCAACTCCACCTCCCAGGGATAACACCCTTTTCTGACTTCTGTAGGTAGGTGCATTTTACACACACACATTCACACACACATGCAAGCACACAGGCACACATTGGTACACAGTAAAAAAAAATATTCTTCAAAAGAAACTTGGTCTTTGTTAATACTCCCCGAGCCTATGAAGTTTCTCTTTACATTTAATCTGTGCATGCTCTCCTGTGTTTATTTGTGGCTGTTCTTACAGAGGACCTCTCTGACCACATTGGAGATATGGTAAGAGCTAAGGACAGCAATAAACTTCTTGACTGTGACACCTGGTGCTGATACGCTCTTTTCAAGATCACTCCTTTGCCTCCTCTCTTCACCTGAAGAGTAGTGTCATCTATGGCCTAGAGTTGTTGTGAAGATCACACCAGTGAACATATGAGTGTTCTCACTACCTGTGGTGGGGATTCTCATGCATGAGCATCCCCATTGCACATGGTGGGGATTCTCATAAATGAGCGTTCCCACTGCCTGTGTGAGGATTTTCAAGCATGAGTGTTCTCATTGCACATGGTGGAGATTCTCATGCATGAGTGTTCCCATTGCATGTGGTGGAGATTCTCATGCATGAATGTTTCCTGCATGTGGTGGGGATTCTCATACATGAGTGTTCCCATTGCATTTAGTGGGAATTCTCATACATGAGCGTTCCCATTGCATGTGGTGGGGATTCTCATACATGAGCGATCCCACTGCACATGGTGGGGATTCTCATGCATGCTCGTTCTTGAATTAACCTGGAATTTGACAGTAACATTTTTTTACTCAATCAAAATATTTATTTATATCCAAATGTGCTAATGAGATGTGAAAAAAGAAAACTGTAGAATATGTTTTCCATTTATATTTCTATGCAAATATACACAAATTATTTTGGTTTCATCTACTTTGCAAAAGTGAATAATACATTTTAATTAAGTTTTGCTAGAAGATAAAACTTCCTCTAAAAGTGAAAACATTATATATGAGAAATTGTAAAGGAATAAATTTGGATGATATTATCTATCTAAAATTCATTTTATGACTTATAATAGTATATAACAGTTATAATTATAGGCATCAACCTTAATCAATTGTTTTTTAGACTCTGGTCTAGAGAATATATCTAAAGTAACTTGAATTGACATTTTCATATTTATAATAATTTTGAATAAGAAATTTTGACTGATAGCTGGCAGGATAACATTTGATGGCGATATAGTATTGTCTCTGACATATGTCAAAGTTTATTTTCTTTATACATATCTCTTAATCTTTTGCTCATCAAAAGAGTCTCCCAAGGTACATATGTTATACTAATACAAGAGCGATCTTTGTTGTGTCTCAGAGGGGTTGGGAATGCTGGCTAGGTACTCTTTCCTCTGTTGACTTGGATGTTAGCATCACTTGAGTTGGAAGTTCAATAGTTAAGAAGAAAAGGTAGGAAGGAAATGTTGAGCGAAACCAGTCTTATTTTCTAATGTGTATTCTCCCTTTGACAAGTCGTGTTGACTGTTAAGGACAGAAAACAAGTAACTTCTGACTCTTGCCTGTGGTTAGCAAGCTCCTGTTTATCGGAGCCAGAGGCAGTTCACCTTCTTCTGCTTATTTACTTCAACTTTTTCAGAAGAGCCTTAACTTCTGGCATCCCTTGTCCTAGCATTTTTACAGTTGTATTGCTATCTTTAAGAATGACGTTGGGATGGGGGTTTTCATTATGAGTTGGTTTTTTTCTGTATAAATTTGTCATTGGCTATATAAAGATTAATTTTTTGTTTCTTTTTTTTATATTAGCAAATTATAAGACACTCAGGTCATTGTGCCACAGGAAGGGCTTCAGAGTCTTGTCTACATAGTAAGTAGGGTGTCTCCTCCTCTTTTCTCCTCTGTTTCTTCTCTACCCCTTCCACTTCCCCCTCTACAGCTTCTTCTTCCTCCTCTTCCTCTTCTGCTTCCTCCTCCTCCTCCTCTTCTGCTTCCTCCCCTTCTCTTCTACATTTGTTCCTTTACCTTTATCCTTCTTATGATTACTTCAAAATAAGAAACACTACTGTGTATGTCTGTTATTCTTTGACAGACATACATTATCTGGACTCAAATTTCAGCACTTGTAAACGTTTTCTCTCATTCAGTGAGGAGGTTTCTCCATGTGGACAGCTGTCTGATGATTGCAGATAGAGATCTGTATACCATTTGCTTTCACCCAACACTCTCACACTCATTCCTCCATCAGTCATCTGACCAATGCCATTGGATGCCTGGACCCTGACTTCTCTAAGTGCCTGGAACATATCGGTGAATGCCCCAGACAGGGATTCCTACTTACTTTTGTAAAGCAGGAATGCTGTAATAAATAAAAAATTTAAAAACCTTAATGAGTAGGACATGGAGCAATTTTATGGCAACGTTGTAAAATTAAAGTATGTAGCTTGTTACCAAGTGCTGAAGGAAGTGGAACTTGCTGAGAAGAACTGAGAAGCCATGTGGGGTGTCATTAACTATGGTAATCATAGTGTGTATTTAAGGGAGCGAGTCAGATGACAGTGGAAGAGCGGTTCGGGTGGAGAGGACTAGGAGGTGAGAGTGCACTCTGAGAATATGGAAGAGTCTAGAAGGATGGTGTTGCTGGAGCAAAGGAAGCGAGCATGAAATCAAAACAGCGGGACCCTGAGAGATGCAGAGAAGCACCATGAAACCCGGTGGGGGTGGAGGTGCATCTTTTATTAATCCTTATGCTAAGAATGTTCTGCTTTAAAATTAGCACATATTATAAAAACAAAAATGTGCTCAATACCTATTAACATTTTGTGAGAAAAGTAGTTTGATTATTTTACATTTTAAGAAAAGCCCCACATACACACTTATATAATTAATTTCCATCTATGATCAATTTTTGGCTTATAGTGTCAGTTATGAAATGTAATATGGAAAATATTTTTCGCTCTCTGACCTCTGGATTCCTTTTTTCTTTTTTTTTTTTTTTTTTTTGGTTTTTCGAGACAGGGTTTCTCTGTGGCTTTGGAGCCTGTCCTGGAACTAGCTCTGTAGACCAGGCTGGTCTCGAACTCACAGAGATCCGCCTGCCTCTGCCTCCCAAGTGCTGGGATTAAAGGCGTGTGCCACCATCGCCCGGCTGGATTCCTTTTTTCTTGTGCTGCATTTGGAGTGAGTGTGTCTGCACTGGTCAGCCTATTGCTCTCTTTCTCAGTATTCTCCAGGAGATAGTTCAAAAGCAATTGAATGACTTTGTGAAAAATCAAAGTGTGGTGAGCAATTTCATGTCCTCCCCAAAACTCCAGTTTGAACCTGAAAGAGGTGACTTCTTGCTCTAACTCTCTGATTTCATTTTAATTTCAAAACTAATTTCACGCTTTTAAATGTTAAATTACTATAAGAGTTTTCAACTTTCAATCCAGGGTTATCTATTATCTCCCAGGCTAATTTCTGTTCTGATTAATTGTGAGTGTAGCAGACACCAGCCCAGAAATAGCAGAGGTCAGAGTGCTTATTAGATGAGATTCTGATGCAATGTATAATTCATGGAATGTATTTGCTCTTCTGTTCCATCATCCCTAATTGAGATGTGTGTGCCTTGCTGGAGGCTCTACTTTGCTAGAGATGGCGAAATGTTCAGCTTCCTAGTGCTCTTATACTTTCCAGAAAATAGTTTAGTTGTTTGGTGATTTGCTTTCTTTATAAATATTTACTCTTCCACATACCCACTTGATTTTGTGTCTCCAGGTTCTCTAATTGTTGCTTGCACTATGCCAAAGGGATTTTGAGTAACAGTTATAATTGAAGTTAATCTATTGACTAGAAAAATATAAATTTGCTTTCCTACATAATGGACCTTTTAAAATCCAGTGTTGCATTATTTTGGGTTTCAAATGAATGGAAAATTTCCTGTCTTTGGATTGATCCACAAGATTTTCCCAGAGCTTGTGGCAGGAACCCAATTCAAATCATCTTTTTGAAAAAAAAAAAAAAAGCATGGGAAAGGAGTGAGGTTGATTCAAACCCAGAAGTTCTGGGGGGTTGAAACACTACAACTTGGATTCTAGATGTCCAAATGTCTCTCTCACATAAATAACTTTTTATTTCAGCATCATATTTTAGGCAATAAATGTCAGCAAATTGGCCAACTGTGAGCCCCAGAGAACATGGCCGTATAGCTAAAAAGAAAAGGAAGCTGGAATGCTTTTCCCTGTGGTGTCCACAATTTCCTATGCTGGGCCATTCTTAGTCATGATATGCACTTGGAGAATAATCCTCATGCAGACATGAGAAGGGAACACCGGTGGAGTACCCAAATGAGGCAGGCAAAGTGAGATGGTGTGAATCATGGATGTGAGTTTGCGTCTCTCTGAGAGGCAAGAGCAACTGCCAAAAAGTCAGCCATTCCTGATGCCAGGTGACAGTTACATTTTATCAACAGAACTTCTTTCAAGGCGGCATGTTAAAGCTTCCTTGAACCACAGAGAGAGCTCAGCCACACCCATAGTCAAGAAGCAGAACCTCTCAAAGGGCAATCACCTCTGCTGATCATGCAGCCTACTTAAACCTCCTAGGGACCTATAATGGAGGAAGTGTAGTAAAGTGTATTTTTGTTTAGTCAAGCAACATTCTTTGAAGTGTTAAAATAGAAGAGTCAGGAACCTATTTGTATCTAAGAGAGTGAATTTTGGCTGTTCCATTGACCATTAGGCATGTCTCTTATTAGTATCGCGAGACTCCTTTTACCCCTTTGAAGGTGTTTGGTAAAGTAAAAGTGTTTTAGTTACATTTGTTCCACAATTTAAAAAAGAGCATAAAGCTGTGTTCATTCTTTCTTGCTTTTTATGTAAAGTCTCCTTTCAAATAAAATCGTCTACTTTGAAAGACAGGACAAAATTTGCTAAGCCAAAGATATGCAAGTATACTCTAGGGCATTTCTGTAAATCTTGTGTGGAACACATCGCTCAGCTCTGCCTGAATCTTGCTATGCTGGACCACGTGAACAGCAATGTCAGTCCTATATTTATATATTATGGAAATGACATTTTCCCATTAGAATCAAGAATAAAATGATAAAAAGGGACAAGAAAGTGTAGCGAGAAAGACTCCCATGTGCATGAATAACACCAGATGAGGATTCCTTAGCACCTGCTGTTTTAGATCAGAAAACCTGAATGCTTTGGAGGGTGTCAAGAGCAAACTTCTTATCATTTTGTTATTATTTAAATCTGAACATCTTCACTTGAATCGACTGGGTTGTCCTTTGCTGATTCTGAAGGTAATGGCTCCTCCCCTCCAGCTTTGATTGCCATTTTGCCTGCTGTGAGGTGTGTCCTCTCCAGCCCACACTGCATTCAGGCTCACCATTCTGAAACGTAAAGCTTTGCTTGCTAGTTCTCAGTTTGGTACTCATCAGTGACATCCTCAGCTACTGGAAAGAATGTAGACCTTCCCTGGTGCCTTGCGTTAGACCTTGACAATAGGCAGAAGCTCTTCTCCCTGAGTACAGCCATAAAAGTAGACTTCCTATATCTTAGTTTCTTCATTAGTAATGGAGAAGTTAAAATAATTGAAATAATGTCAGTCTTATAGACTTGTCTCATGAGAAATCAATGAAGAAAATATCCACGTGTTACTCATTGTGATATTAGGCCTAGAGCTTGGATGCTCCATCCCATGGCCAATCTCCTAGACATCTTTCAGTTCAAGCCCATGTTTTAGCCACAGCATATGACTTAGTTTCTGAAAAACCTGTCCACATTCATCTGTTTCTCTCACTACAATAAAGAACTGAAAACTCATGGTTATATTTACTTAGGTTGAAGTATGATGCCAATGGAGGAGTTGTTTATTTCAGACAACTGTACATGCTTCAGTAGAACTGGCTTCATGTACTTTCTTCAGTTCCGTCTCTCAGTGGAGCAGTGCAGAGGCTACATGATATAGAGCATTTCACCATAGGCACAGGCAGCCACGTGACCATAGGGGCACAGGCAGCCATGTGCTGCTGAGGCTGTTATTTGGACTGAGTTTTATCTAACTTCCCCAAACTAAATGCTTTTAAATAATTTTTGTGAAATTAAAACTTTATTTCGGCAGTAATTTCCCAAGGAATGACCTTGGCATGCTGTTTTCTGCTTAAATGTTTATGGCAAATGGGTATTAAGAACTCATAGATTATGGGTTGTCTTCATAAGACCCTACTTTACACTGGAAAGAACAATACTAATTGTAGGTCTCTGTTGCTGGGGTGACCAGCTCTACCATCCCTGGGTGAATATCTGGTCCTCTCTTGATCAGTAATGGAAAGGTTAGTCAGTGGCCTGACCCTTATAGAACCACCAGGGGGTTTTTTTCTAAAAAAAAAAAAAGTGTGGTTGCTTCTGGAAAGCTTCTAAGAACTCAGAAACAGTAAATATTTTGTAAGCTTCACAAGGCAGGTTTTTTTTTTTAAATAAGGATCAACTGGCTTCTTAGAAATGGCTTTTTTGAAAGATGAAAAGTTGGAAGGAATTGTAGCTCACAACTCAGAGCTGAGATGACAAAGAGTTGCTCTGAGCATATTGCAGTGACTTGGTGTGGCACACTGCCCATAATTCACTTCACGACTGTGAACGAGTCATGCTCAAGACTCACTTGGCTCTTGGATGTGTATTTACTATTTCTTCAATATTATTTTACCTATTACGTAAATAATTAGGTTCCCTTTATCAACCTCCCCCGATAAGTCAACATTTCATCCAATGACAGAAAAAGACCCTTCTGATGTATTCTGGTTGTACAGTATCAACAAAACTCTTAAAATTAACTTTACTCAAGTGATATTGGATACATTCCATTAGTTAATTAAAATCAAATGTCTGAAAAACTGCTTTAAGTGTTAGTTGAAGTCACTGTTACCATCGATTAATTTGCTGCTGAAATACTTGTCTGGCTGTGTTTAGCTTATTTACAACTTGGTGGGACCACAGTGCTTCAGATGTACCTGTAAAATGAATTATACAGTTATTTTAAATGAGTTCTATATTAGTTTGATAACACATCTATAATACGCTCCAGCTTCCAAGTTACCTAATTTGGATCACAGAGAGGAATGTCACACCATCTTGTCATTTTTATTTTGTAATACTGAGTGGAGGCTCTTTAAGGGGGTGTTTCTTCACATTCCTCGTGATGTATTTTGTAGAGCATATTATAGTGTCCTTCTTATCCATGAGTTTTTTTTCCCATAAGATAAGTAATCTTTTGAGGGGGGGTTAGAGTTTATAATCGAGTCTTGTGTTCAGGAACTGGGAAGCAAATATGAGAAAAGGCCAAGGGTAATTTAATAGATTAATAAAATTAGCAGCTTAGAGATTAGAGCCAGGGCTTCAGCATCTTAAGGATCAGTGTTCTCTACATTTTGTCCTTGTGATGGACTTTTTTCCAGTCTCTCTCCACTCTGTGAGACAACTGGCACGTTTGATTGTATGAGTGTAGGTAGTTAAGACCCTGGCACCGCTCCCTAGAAGTTGCTGATGGCTGATCCTGCTTTATGCCTAGGAACTTGTGTTTTGGTGAAGCCCAAGAAATTTGCTGTCAGGATGCTGCAATTGTTTAGGCAAAAACTATTTTTTTTGGAGGGAAAGCTATGAGAGGGAAAAATTGAGTTTGGAGATGTACTTTTTGTAATTGGTACTCCTGCTATGTGTGCCCATACTTGATCTTCTTTGGGGAGCATGCCCATCACTAATAATATATGAACAAATTCACCTTTTTTTCTCTATGTAATTTAGTGATCCTTTTTGGTATATTCAAATCACCACCACCATCTGGTTCTAGAGCACTCTAGTAACCCTACTGAAGCCTCTTGCCATTGGCAGTCACTTTATACGTCTTTCCCCAGCCCTTAGTGATCATGGTCTGTTATCCCTTTGTATGGATGTCTGTATTCTGAACATTAGATGGGAATGAGATGCTGCAGTATGTGGTCTTTGTGTCTGGATCCTCTGTTCAGCTTGTTTTCAAGATCCATTCATGGTATAACTCTGTTTTTAGACTCTGACTATCCCAGGATGAGCATTACTATGTGGTAAATGCTTTAAAAACATTGAGTGAATGTATCCTATAAGACTCATCTTCATATGGCCCTCCTGGAAGTCCAGAACTGAAGGCTAAGCCTTACTCACACCGCACTTCATGGGAGGCCATGACTCTCTGTACCTTCCCTTCTATTGTGCCTTTGTCCATTGTGTAAGCCTGACACTGTCATTACAATGACTATTTCACATGATTAAAGCAGAGGACACACTAACCCAAGTGGTTTCTAGATTATCTGATTCCTATTCTAAGTGGTAATTCTTCCCATTAAGAGCTCCATTTGGCCTCCAAATAATTTTTTTTTTTTAAACTGGCTATCTAGACAATAAAGATAAAAGTTGAAAGGGTAACTTTAGTGGCTGTATTGCCTTTTTTAGACTCTTTGGTGATAAAGCAGAAGTTTTGGGGACAAAGGAGATCTGTTTCTCCAAGCCGCATAAGGTGCAGTGATGAGATAGAGTAGAAGAGGTACCACTTGGCTTCCCCAGGATTCCTCTGGTGGGCAGTGGAGGGAAGAACAGCAGTTTGCTGGTAGGGATTAGGCAATGCTAATAACAGTTCTGAGACTGGGTATCTTTCTTCAGGGTACTGCGGGTGTGGGTCATATGAGTCACTTCCCACGAAGGCTGTGGGTTGGAATGTAGTCATTCACAAACTGGCATGCATAGACCTAAATGACCAGTTCCTTAGTAGTGCATTACCGCCTCCCATTCACTTTTCCAGTGTGGGTTGGTGCATAAACTCAAACGAATGCGTTACAATCTAAATGTAACGCTGGATTTTAATTTTGGGGTACAGTTTACTGCCTTTCCTTTTTCTCCCATAATTCATTCCTGTGAGGAAGGGCTTAATGACAAGCCTCAGGACATTGCCTTCAACTTTCTCTCCCGAACTTGTGTGCCTTGGGGGGAAGAGCTGTGCCTTCCTCTGGAGAAAAATACCATATAGGAGAATATTTGCTACTGTGGTAGGTTGAAAAACTTTTCAATATTTCTTATCATGGCTGCAGGGTCATAACAGCTTCTTAGTGGCCTGAGAATGTTTGCATTAACCAATGTCATTAATAACGGTCACTGAAGCTGATTCATATTTTGTTGAACAAATGACTATGTCATGATGGTAGGGTATAATATGCCTTTAGTAATTCCAACTTCTTTAAATTTTGTGGCTTTAAATTTAAGCAGTTATGCTTACTCCGTTTTCTAATTGGGGAATGATCTGTTAATTACAAAGCGTGAATGAAAATGTTTAGATTTGTAATTAACATGACAGCACAAATATGATTCATGAATATGATTTTTTCCAGATGGGATTTTAATTGTGGTTTTTAAAAGTCAAATATCTCTAATATATGCTACATTAATTAATTAAAAAGGGTAAGATATTATGTAGATGACTATAGCCTAAATATATTCTGCACGCCTGGCGTTAGGACCGATGCAAGTCAACTAAAAGTAGAGCTGCCCTAACATGGGAAGCCCAAACAAATTGCTTGAAAGAGGAAGAGAAGTCGAAACATCTTTGGGATGCTAAAAAGAATGTTTCCTGAGGCCACACACCCGGTGACCTCGTTTAGCTTCCTTGTTCCACAGAGCACAAGATTGGCATCATTGGTTGTATAGCCCAGAACCTTCTGTGTGATAAGCGGTGTCCTGGGATGTAGGCCAGCCATCAACTTCTTTATATCATTCTGCTCGTTACAGAACAGCCCATCAGTGCCTAGATCCAGAGAGGTTTGTTGTTGTTTAAATTCTTAAATATATTGACGTTCCAAACACTAGAGATTAGAAGGGGAAAAAATGAAATATACTCCCTAAGGAAGAAGTGGAGGCCGAAGTTTCCACTGGAAACTTAGACAGTCGCTTTTACTTATGTGGAAATGTACTCAGAGTTCCATTTTCAAAAGAATTTTACTTCATTATTTAAAATCATACATAAGAAAAACATAAAATTATAAAAGGTTTTCTAAAAATTACAGCAACATGGGATTTTACATTTGAGGTAAACATATAAAAATAGTCAAAAATCTCAAAATTAAGTTTGGTTTTACTTGAAGCAAGGCACAAGTATGATTTGTGTCTGTCCATCTGTCTGTCTCGTGTGTGTGTGTGTGTGTGTGTTGTGTGTTGTGTGTTGTGTTGATGTAGGAGTGTCATATATCAATCTGTTGATTTCATTGGTTAAGCAATAAAGAAACTGCTTGGCCCTGATAGGTTAAAACATAGGTGAGAGGAATAAACAGAACAGAATGCTGGGAGGAAGAGGAAGTGAGCTCAGATTCGACAGCTCTGCTCTCTGAAGCAGAGATGCCATGTTCCCCTTTCCCTGACAGAGGCAATAGCTCTGCTCTCTGAGGCAGATGCATGAAGCTCAGACCCAGGATGGATGTAGGCTAGAATCTTCCTGGTAAGCCACCTCGTGGGCTACACAGATTATTAGAAATGGGCTAGTCCAGGTGCGAGAGTTAGCCGAGAAGAGGCTAGATATAACGGGCCAAGCAGTGTTTAAAAGAATACAATTTGTGTGTCGTTATTTTGGGGCATAAGCAAGCCAGGCGGCTGGGGTGCTGGGGACGCATCCCCGCCGCTCCTATTACTGCATTGTGTGTGTGTGTGTGTTGCACCCATGCACCTGCTGGACTGTATATACACCCCATGAATTCACATGCCTGCGGAGGCCAAAAGACATCAGTAGACCCTGGATCTGGAGTTGGAGATGGTTAGGAGTCACCTGATGTAGGTGCTACAGCTGAACACAGTCCTCTGCGAGAGCAGCCAGTGCTCTTGACTGGTGAGCATCTGTCTGTGCTGACACAGGATTTCCTAATGATCTGGAGCTCACCGAGTAGGATAGGCTGCTGGCCAGTGAGTCCCAGTATCCTCCCATCCCCACATTCTCAGCACTGCTATTGTAAATCGTGTCATAGAGACGAGCTCGTTAATGGAGCTTTCAGGGATGGAGTCCAGGTACTAATGCTTCTAGATCAAGCACTTCACTAATTGCTCTATCTACCCAGTTCTTACAACTCTTAGACTGTCATTATCTCGTAAATTATTTGTGTTTTATGACTTCTATTCTCTGAAATGTATTCATTGAGATCTATAGAAAGTTTACTACTTTAGGAAAATATAAATTTATGTTGCCACATAAATTTGTGCCTTCCTTCCTTCTTCCTTTCTTTTTCCTTTTTTTCTTTCTATCTTCTCTCTCATCAATCTAATTAGGAAACAAGTAAATTTGTGAACACTCTTTCTATATTTCTCTTATCAAAAGAGGAAATTTACGAATATAATCTATATGTACAAAATTATTTTATTTTATTTTTTTACTCTTTATAAAAATAGATTTTCATACAGTGTATTCCAATTATGGTTTTGTCTCCCCCAGGTTGTTCCAGATCCTCCCCACACCCCCAAATTCACATTCTTTCTTGCTATTTGTAATTAGGAAACTAACAGGCATCTAAAAAAGAAAAAGAAAAGAATAATAAAGTAATATAAAATAAAAACAAATGAAACTGAATAAGACTAAACAAATGGAAAAACAAAGAGGCAAAGAAAGAGCAAAAGTAACACAAATATATACAGAGACACAATGTTGGCAAACACACAAATCCCATAAAAATACAACATCAGAAACCATGATGTATGAGCAAAAGACCTGTAGAAAATAAAATAAAAAGTTTTTAATTTCTTTCTTGATCCGTTTTTCATTCAGTAGTGAGTTGTTAAGTATCCATGAGTTTGTAAGCTTTCTGCTGTTGATATCCAGCTTTAGCCAGTGGTGGTCACTGTCTTGGTTAGGGTTACTATTACTGTGTTGAAATACCGTACTTGGGGAAGAAGGTACTTATTTCCATAGTATTGTTCATCATTAGAGGAAGTCAGGACAGCAACTGCAACTGGGCAGAAACCTGGAGGAAGTAACTGATGCAGAGGACAGGGGCAATTACTGCTTACTGCGTCCCTCCTCATGTTTCATTCTGCCTGTTTGCTTATAGAACCCAGGACGACCAGCCCATGGATGGCACCACCTGCAATAGACTATTGTTAATTTAAAAATGTAAACAGCTTACAAGCTTGCCTACAGCTTGGTCTTACAGAGACATTTTCTCAAATTAGTTGCCTCTAATGACTCTAGCCTGAAGTAATAGGAGCAGCGGACTGATCCCCAGCACCCGGCTGCCCCACGGCTAGCTTTACCCGAAATAATTACACGGAAACTGTATTCATTTAAACACTGCTTGGCCCTTTAGCTCTAGCCCTTACTGGCTAATTCTGATATCCCGATCAACCCATCTTTAATAATCTGTGAGCACCGGTCTTACCGGGAAGATTCTCGCCTACGTCCATCCTGGGTCAGAGCTTCATCGCATGTGTCTGCCCGGGAGTGGGGCATGGCGTCTCTCTGAGGCGTCTGCCCCCGAGAGGAGAGCTGTCAAGTCTGAGAGCTCACTTCCTCTTCCTCCCAGTATTCTGTTCTGTTTACTCCTCCCACCTATGTTTTAACCTATGAGCCCAAGCAGTTTGTTTATTACTTAAGCAATGAAATCAACAGATTGATATATGACACTCCCACATCACTAGCCTCTATCCCGCTGACATAAAACTAACTGCATAGTTCAATAGGATGCAGGGTGTTACCACAGTTCTCTTGTACCTGTTGAGATTTACCTTGTGTTCAAGTCAGTGATCAATTTCCAAGAACATTCCACGAGCTCCTGATAAGGTGGTATATTGCTTTGTGTTTGGGGGAAATGCAATGTAAGTATCTGTTAAGTCCATTTAGTTTATGACATCAGTTAGCTCCAGCATTTATCTGTTAAGTTTTTTCTGGATGGTCTGTCTATTGGCAAGTCCCCCATTATCAATGTATGAGGGTCAATGTGTGATTTAAACTTTAGTAATGTTTTTTTTTAAAGCATGGGTGCTCTTGTATTTGGGGCATAGATGTTAAGAATTGAAACATCATATTAGTGGACTTTTTCCCCTTTAATGCGTCTGAAGTGTTCTTCCCTTATCTCTTAATTAATTTTGAGTTGAAGTCTAGTGCGTTCGATATCCTGTTATTGCTTGTTTTCATTCTGGTGACTATGCATCTGAGTTTCAGATGACTGTAAACCTAGGTGTTATATCTGGTCTTATCTTCCTTGGTTTCTGTTGCCCTCTCCGGGGTGGGTGGTGCCTGTGTGTTGCTTGATAGAGTTCCCCCTGAGTCTCTGCTAGGTGGAACTACCAAGGATCTAAAAAGGGTCCTCTTGGTAGATCTTGTTTCTAGGTAAGGGGAGCTGACAGGCAGAGATGGGGATTTTTGTAGAAGGAAAGGGGGAAAAGGCCTACAGGAGGATGAGGATCCTTCAACCACCATGAGGATCCGATCTGATTCTTTGGAAACTATGGTGAGCGGGATTCTAGGGAGAGACTGTCTCTGGCATTGGTGGGTGAGACCAAATAATTGGGCGAGGAAGAAAGGCTGTTGGAGAAATTTGCCTTGGTCCTTTTGGAGTGGGAGCACAGAGAAAGGAGGGGCCATGGGCACAGAGAAAGGAGGGGCCACAACCACAGCAGGTGGTCTGCTCCAAGCTGGAAATAAGACTGTGAGCTAGAGTTGGAAGACAGGAAGAACAGCTAAAAATTGCCTCCCTGGTTCCCTGGCTGTCTGCAAGCTAGATTCTAGATGGAGACTGGCATTGGCATATGAGACAGAGGAAACAAAATGTTTATCCTGGTACCGTCTTCCATTTACTGCTACTTCCCTGGCTCTTAAGAGAACACATATTTCGGATTTCATTTTTCCTCTTCACAGTGACATTCTGTTCTTCTGTTTCTTCAGTGAGGACGTGGTTTGAAAGTGCACTTTGGTGGTTGTTGCCTCACTAATGCATATTCACGTGAGTGTTGCTAGATTTACCAAGTAGAGGTGGAGCACACACACACAGACCATTCTGGACAGTGACCGTGCACAGCTATCTAGAGGAACACAGTTGGCCTGTCCTGCTGCCCTCACAGCTGTGAGTAGACCCTACCAACACCATTTCAGTGTGAGTGCCAAAATATCTATGCGCTCTTCTGCCTTCTGCCTGAAGTCTCAAAGAGTACGGCATCTGTAGTAATAGGAGTGGCTGGCTGCGTCCCGGCACCCGGCCGCCCACATGGCTAGCTCTACCCGAAATAATTACACGGACACTGTGTTCATTTAATCACCGC
>NW_004949117.1:3392365-3425331 GCF_000317375.1 Microtus ochrogaster | reverse complement strand
CACCTATGTTCTAAGCTATGAGCCCAAGCAGTTTGTTTATTACTTAACCAATGAAATCAACAGATTGATATATGACACTCCCACATCAGGCATCTACTATCAGATATTTATTATAAAACTTCAAGAAAGTGTTACTCTTTTCCCCACTATTAAGTTGATGAAACTTTACCAAGTGAAGACAGAATTTGAAGCCTGAAGGATTAGATGAAATAAAGTACAAGTACTACCAACCGAGTTGGAGATACGATAAGCACTTCAGACATTATGGTATATAAATGTGAGGTGATTATAAAAATATGAATAGAAGCCGGGCGGTGGTGGCGCACGCCTTTAATCCCAGCACTCGGGAGACAGAGGCAGGCGGATCTCTGTGAATTCGAGACCAGCCTGGTCTACAGAGCTAGTTCCAGGACAGGCTCCAAAGCCACAGAGAAACCCTGTCCTGAAAAAAACAACAAAAAAAATATGAATAGAAAAAAAGCCCAATAAATACTAGGTTTTATTGTCTAATGTGTAAGCAATATCCTTTGCATTTGGATATTTCTTTTACAATACATGGTTTTCTATAAGACGATAAAAAATGTTTGACAAATTTATAGTCCAAAGCACTTCTGAAAGGAAGACTTAGACTCATCATTCATTTAAACTTTTATAAAGAACCTATATTCTTTAAACCCCTTCACCGTGGCCCTGATGTTCCTGCTGAGGTGACTGCACAGATAACCTGTCGTTGGAGCAGCTGTCAACGACAAACCAGAGAGAAAGTTTCCTCAGATTCAAAGAGGTCATTATAGGGACCTGCCAAGGGGCTCACTGGGAAACCCTGAAATTGTCTCTGGGCCAGCCTCTTGGAGACAGCACAGCTGTGCCTAATGATGGGCTTCAAAGCAGTTACCTGAGATACCAGACGTCCTATTTTTATTTTTGATTCATTTTCAACCCTTCTATGTTCACAAATACTTAGAGATATGTTGTCTCATTGTGAATTTTCTTCCTAAGTCTCACCTCTTTTAGGCTGAGCCTTCTCTGATCACATATAAAATCATAGTCTGAGCACTTCTGGTCTCTGTGACTTGTTTTTAGTCACAACATTTACTATTTTTTGACTTAATATCCCTTTAATATTTTGTGTCCATTTTTCTTTAATAGGACCTAAATCCTTCAGTGACAAGGGAGTTTCTTTCCTCTCCTAGCATTCTCCTAGTCACTCTTCCTGCTGTTTGATTGTGTGTTAGACAAAGGAATAATGGTAAAAGCACCAGGAATCCTAGAGAAGCGTGACTTGAATGTAGGTTGCCTTCTACAGAGTTAGCATCTTGAACTTTCTCTCTTGAGCTTCTGCATCAATTGACACTTATAGATATTTGCAAAGCCTTTGCAGCCGATCTTGCAAATCCCAAAGCTACATTAGACAAACTTGCATCATTCTTAGTGCACAGGTCAGCAAATAGAAACAGCGGAAGTATTGAGTGAACCCAGACTTTGACATCTTTTTTGACTCAAGAGGATAGAAAACATCTTAATGGTTATTATTAACCTTATCTTTTTATATATTACACCTCAAAGGGGTTGCATGCCAATATTTTTCTATGCCATGTCTGTAAATAATTTCCTTTACAATTACCACCATTAGTTAATTTGTATTGCAATAAGACCACTATATAACATATAAATACTCTAGTATGTCGTGAAGAACATATTCAACAGGTATAGGATATAAATTTAGGTTGAGGAGTCTTGAATTAAGGAACTAAAGATTAAGGAATAGAAAAGATACTTAAAATAGTATATTGTTCTTTTTATAAGTAATAATATAGAATTACCTCATTTATTAGACAGTCTACCTAGACTTATATCTGCTAGTAGTAAAATTAACATAGTTAAACATGCTAGAGTGTAAGAGGAAACGTTAAATAAAAAGCTCCCACCCTTCTAGGGGAACTTCACTATAGCAGGAGGTGACAACTTCACAAGGTGGAGATGTGTCACATAATAATACATACACACATAAACATACATACACATGCATAAATGTACACACACAAACATATGTACACACATAAACATATGCACAGACATGAATATACATACACATATAAACATACATATATGCGCAAACATGCGTACACATATAATCATGTGCACTCACACATAAACATATAAGCATGTATACAAACATGCATACACACACATAAGCAACTTCTTTAAAGTACATATGTGGAGGACTATAGGTCAGGGGCACTTTGAGAAATCTGTTCTTTTCCACATTCAGGGAGGGGAAAGAGATAAGGACCGAATTTGATCATGTTATGATGTCCTAAAAAAAAAAAAATTTGCTGACTCAAAAGAATTGTGTGCAAGCGCATTTGTTGGAGTCCGTGTCTGTGGGAAACGCCTCACCAGGAAGTACCATATCCTCGGGAAACTGGCACTCTCTGAATGCGCTCTACCTGGAGGGCTGCCCAGCTGCTATGGTCATTTCTTCTCTTGGAAGTGAGGTTTCTTTCTTATTTTTTCTTTTCTTTCCTTTAAAAAATATTTTTCTTTACATTATAATAAAATTACATTTGTTCCCCACTTTTCTCTCTCCAAACCCTTTCATATAACTTTATCCAGTCTTCTTCAAATCTGTAGCCTGTTTTTATTGTTATTCTATGTGTATGTATGTTTCTATATACATATGTATTGCTAAACATAATCTGCTCAGTTCATATAATGTTACCTCTGTGTATGTTTTCAGGGCTGGCCATTTGGCAATGAACAAATTTCTTTCTGAAAAAATTTCTGTCTGTTTGTCTATCTGTCTGTCTTACTTTTTGGAAACTGAATATTTTATGTAGAAGCCTTTGCTGTCAAACAAAGAAATGTCAATAACTTTGAAGATTTATTTGGATTCAGATAAAATAAGTGAACCAATAGTTATTGAATTTTTCTTGCTCTTTTGAATGTTCTAAAATATCTACAAGTCATTATATTTTAAATAAGTATTACTATACTTTGTTTTTTATTATTCTTATTTTTGTTATAGGAAATATCCTCCACCCCCATAGCCAGAAGCTCCAAAGTGCAAATTTTTTAAACAGATATTTCTTGCTTGTGTAGTCAAATAACACATTGCTACTAACAATGCTCCTCTTTCACAGAGGAGAAAACCATGATATGAAAAAAATCTGAGAAACATTATGGTAAAAATACATACACTACGCAATGAGGTTAAATTTTTCAGAGTTTTGAATTACTGATACTTAAGCAGGGATGTATAAATTTTTTAGTCAAGGAGAGAGGGAGATTCCTGGAAGCAAGAACACAATGATCTTTTCCGTCTGTTCTGGAACATATGGGTATGGAGTTCATTCGTTTATTCCGAGAGAAACCAGACTCGTGTTGACAGGACTTAGAGGACTGGAGGGGTGGAGGCATTTTAAGACGAATGTTGGCACATCAATCTGGGCCGTGCAGTGATGGACTTTAAAGCAATTTTCAGGGCTAACAGGGTGGGGGAGATAAGAATCCATCTGTTTATATATACTGCCTTGCATTCTTAAATGCATTGTTACCGGAAGTTTTCCATTCTCCTCCAAAATCACTTCTGAGTGTTGCAATGCATATGTTCTGAGAGTACACAAAGATTCATTTAATGTGCCTAAGTATTTTTTTTTTCTACTTGAAATATATTTCTTTAAATTCAATCTGCTGCTTTGTTTCTTTCTGTCTTTAATGAAGCTCGCTTTTTGGCAGTCTTTTTGACTGGCTCATCCACACGGGATTGAACCTTTAGTGACTCATCAAAGTGCATTGTAAAATCTGAAAGCACGGGCTGGTAGAGACAGATTGTATTCTTTCAAATGCTTGCTAGTTCATTGTTACTCTTGAGTAGAATTGTGTGCACCTGGAAGATGTGAGCTTGGGGCTGAGGACTGAGCTTGACTTCTAACTCATTCCAAAGTGCAGATTGCTATACTCAGCCTTCAGAGAGGGGTGAGCATCATTTCCCTGCAGAATGGGTAATTAATGTGAGTGGAAAAAGAGTGTAGTAATAGGAGCGGTGGGCTGTGTCCCGCCACCCAGCTAGCTTTACCCAAAATAATTACATGGACACTGTATTCTTTTAAACACTGCTTGGCCCTTTAGCTCTAGCCCTTACTGGCTAATTCTGATATCCCAATCAACCCATCTCTAATAATCTGTGAGCACCGGTCTTACTGGGAAGATTCTAGCCTATGTCCATCCTGGGTCAGAGCTTCATCGCGTGTGTCTGCCTGGGAGAAGGGAGGATGACGTCTCTGAGCTCACTTCCTCTTCCTCCCAGCATTCTGTTCTGTTTACTCCTCCCACCTGTTTTAACCTATCAGGGCAAGCAACTTCTTTATTTAATTAACCAATGACCTTCCTCCATCAAAAGAGGATCGATGGGATAGTCAGTGTGAAGAGGATCCTGACCATAATGTTTAGATGACGGGGATTCACTTCAAAACAGGGAGTTTGAATGTATCTGTGTCTTCTTAAAATTGTTTTAAAATATTATTTGCAGTGTTAAAGGGACGTTTTCATGGCAAATATAACGAATTCCAGCTATCGATAATGTGCAAAGTGCAACAGAAAACACTGGTGCTTGGGGAAGTCCCTCAGGTTCTCATCAGACAACGCTGATCCCCACTAAGATGCTAAGGGTTGAAGACTGCACAAAGGAACTGTTTAGAGAATTTCATTTCACTGGTTGTGTTGGTCCATTTAAAACAATTATATTTGGTTCCTGGTTAATGAACGTGGAAAAAAATGGGCCAAGACTAAAAATAATGTGGACTTGACCTTGTGCAGAGATAGGTATGCCCACGTGATAACCATGGTGGAAGGGAAAACAGCACCACAAAAGACAAATGCAGCCGCTCTCAGTGCACAAGTGCAGAACATGCCACTAGGAGAGCCTCGAAGCACTTAGACATAGGACATGGTGATTCCTTCATGGAGTTTAGTGCAAGCTGGAAGTGCTCATCTCCAGGGAGCAGAAGCCACATAGAAGGAGTGGATTCTGACCAAAGGCTTCCTTGGTTAAATCTGGGCTGGTTGGCAGCTGATGAAACTGTTGAGGTGAATACCAGGAAACATTCATGGTTGGTGAAAAGGAATGCAGTGTGTCTAGAGTAGAACTTTCTAGACTTTGTCAAGGGAAGCAAATGAGAACAGAGGTATCGTTTGAATTCACAGTTTAGGCAAAGACGGCAGAATCAGGGTCACAGAAAGGAAAGAACCAATAAGATGTGGAATTGAAAGATTCTACAGGCAGTAGAGAAACCTGATCAGAAAAGAAGGGTTCCAAGGGCAGCCAGAAAGTTGTCTTTGTAGTTCAGGCAAAAATAACACAAGTTTGTCTCATGAAATTATAAGAGCATATTATGTAATCATTTATCGAGATGAATGAAAATATCACAAACTTCAGTTTTGGAGTGATCTCTGTTTCAGTGACATATTTTAAAATGGCTGCAAGGTCATTATGGATTATTTCTCTGAATATATCAAAGACTCCTTGTAATCTGGAGGTAGGAGCTTGCTTCAGACTGAAGTGTGTATAACCAGGTCCCTTCAACAAAAGCTTTAGACCCATTGCTGACACACCCAACTGAATACTAACAATGCCCATGAAGTGACTTCAACACAACCAAAATGACAGCTGCACTGCAGAGAAAAGACACATGAAGCTTTGCATTAGCTTGTCTCCAAGGTTACCATCTGTGCTGATCTGAAGTTTCAATGTGGGAATTTTTCAACCTGTGCCAAGATAGTATTTTCAGGGTAGATACCAGTGGACACAAAAACAGCTTGGAAGGTTCTTGAACCTTTGTAGAGTAGAGGTTATATCCATGCCGACCTTAATCACTCAGGTGTTAGAGAGGGATATATTTCTGCATTCTGCTAAAAATGTTAAGATTATAGAAATTGATAGAATGTCATTTTTAGTTAACCCTACTTTGCAAACCAAAAGATACTAATTTTCATACCACTAGCCAATGTTCTCAATAGAATCGAGAGACAAAACGGTTTTGGAAACGTGACTGATTCTCTGGAATTAACACGTTTCATATTTTATAGTTGGTAAGCAAATCTAAGTCAGGATAAAATAGCTTAAAAGCATAAATAGTTTCAGCTAAAGATGTAGCTGAGTTTGAAGAGTGCTTGCCTAGCATGCATGCAACTCTGGGTTTGATCCCCACTTCCCACATAAAACCAGGCATTGTGGATGCCTACCTGTAATGCGGGACTCAGAATGTGAGAGCAGAGAGCTTCACCTCTGCACAAGTTCAAAGTCATCCTCAGCAACATAGTGAGTTTCAGGCTAACCTGGGCTACATGAGGCCCAGTCTGAAAAGAATAAATAAATAAGCAGACAAATAAATATGCATACATTTTAAAAGGAAAAAGTAAACAAGTCCCAAGCCTTAACTATGACCCCAAAATCAAAAATAAAGACTAAAATTTTATAGTTGAAAAGAAAAGAGGCAATTCTCTTAGTAAACACCCTGAAAAATTGCCATTCTATTACTAATACTTATATGGAAAGAATTGTTTTTAATTCATGAAATAATTTTATATTACCTGCCTCATTATACCAATTCCAAAAAAATAAAATGGCAGTGGTAATGATGATGGAAATTTATTCTTGTAGTGAAAGAAGTTCATTCTTCATTTTTCAGCTTTTCCTGACATGGTGCTAGACTTTAGGTTTGTGGCTGAGTCACCATGGAAGGTTCTGGGAAAGTTGGGCTGTCCCTGTCTTCAGTTGGGTACTAACAATGACAGGTGCTTTCAGGGTCTCCATCTGAGACTTGGGTCTTCAGGCCTGTGTGTGCAGTCATAGAAGGAAATGTCTCCTAGAAAGTCACTGAACAGAAAAGCCTGTTGTTGAGAGGAACTCTAACTGGACGGCAGGGTTGTTTCCAGAGCCCTTATAGGAACGAAGTGACTTGTGGGACTGACTCATTTTCCCTCTGGTTTCCTGTGTAGTCAGAATTTGTTACCCTGCAGCTGAGGATGACTGGATGAGCCTTTAGGGTGAAGGATAGTCTGTGAGATGTGTTTTGGCAGCGCAGACTGTGTGGCTGGGCAGGTGCTGTCTGAGTTCATGGGCTGGGAGAACTGTTCTGACTTCGGGAGATCAGGCTGTGCCCTGTTTCCGCCCATCACCTTCTTCTAAGTATTCATTTCTTGTGAGATGGTGGACTTCAGGCTCTTCCTTGCTCCAGGTAATTATTTTTTGCGAAGCAGCAGTTGTATCTATGCTGATCACAACTGTGCGGCAGAATGGCTCTGCTCCTTGTTTGTGGTAGCAAGAAATCACCTTCTGTCTAGAATGGCATGGATGATAAGGAAAGTTTGTCCTGCAGGTAAGAAAGGACAGTCTATTAACTTACAGTAAAATGGGATGGTGAAGGCATATGGGTGTCTTAAAACCAGGCCTGTGAACTTTTCAAACACACAGATCACTCAAGGCTATCACCGCCTCATCTGGATAATAAAAGGAAGGGCATCTAAAACGAGAACACACAGCAGTAACCCCTGGCCATGTTGTGTGTGCATCACAGAATGGAGAGATGAACTCTTGACGGTCCCCTTTGCCGTCTGCTTAGCATTCTTTCTCCCTGCTGCTTGAGATGACCCCTTTGAATGGCAGAGTCTCTTCCTGGTCCTCCATCTATCTTCTCCTTGCCCTGAGCCCAAGCTGCCCTGAACCAGCACTACTTTGAAGTTGCAAAGTTCTCTGTGACACCAACAGATCTCACACTGTGCTTGTGAAAATCGTATTCAGCCACCCACAGTGACCCACTGTGTCTGGGTCAACTGTCTGTCCTGTCTTCAGAGAGACTTCTTTGAACCCTGCCCCTTTAACTCTACTGTGGCTGTTATGTAAGGTTCATGTCTTGTGAATGAAATGTGTGATCTTTGAGCCAGTATCTGTGGTTAAGAATGGAATAGAAGAAGCCGTGGTTGCCAGTGGGAGCACTGTAAAGTGAGATCAAGATTACTCAGTAAATTTTATTCGGTGAAACTGATATAGCTTGCAAACTTATTACTGTCCAATAAGTTAGGTCAGATCTCTCTGTGTTGTGGCGTGGTGCACTCTCAAGCCTGTCTCCAGGTTTATTAATACCCGGAGAGGTCTGGAAACTCAAGAATGTAGCTAACAAAAGACACAGTCCTTTTCTTTCTAAACTGACAGCAGCTCTGGGAAATGACACACAGTATGCATTTTAATTGCTAAATTTGATAGCGCTTAATTCAGAAGGGTATGAAGCATTGAGGTAAGGATTCACAGGACTTGTGGATCTTGTACATATCCCCCAAAGCATGTGGATAAGAGAGAGTAGAGGAAAATTAATCTGTTGGGTGATTGAGAATAATCAACAAGCAACCACCATGAGAGCCTAGAATTTAAAATATGAACCCATAGAGTTCGTTTGTAAGTAAACGGAAAAGGAAGGAGATTACTGATGTCATGTGATATTTAAAGATATCTAAATTATATACAAATCAAGAGTTTAATATTCTCATGGTAATTTGTCTCCCTGACATCTGCTTTGAATCATCAGTATAAAAGTATTCTTCCCGATGTAATATAATAAAACTGGTGTATTTTATTCACTTGTGTTCATTGTCTCTTGCAGTAGTTAGAGTAGAATTTGAATGAGCTACATCACCACCAACACAGCATGCCACTTAGAGCAGAATGGGTCATCCGTTAGACATCAGAATATTGTACTCGGTATCATCTTTCAGGTCCAAGATCTTTTTTTCTTTGAGCAAAACATTGCAATTCATGAAATGCAGGTAGTCCATTTTCAATGCAATTTTCATTTCTATAATTAGTACATGAGTTTTTATGGCCCAAACTTTTGAACACTGTGATTATTTTTCCAAGTAATATTTTATAGCTTCATTATCTCCAAAGTTACTTTGTAATTGTGTTACGGAATCACAAAGTCATTGCAACTTGGTGAGCTTGACAAAATATAGTATCCCTTCAGCTGCATTAGAAACATAAAAATCTTATTCATGAATAATAGATGTTTAAACATCTTATTAAAGCACCATCCCAGTGATGCATTATTATGTTTAAGAGCTACTTGGGTCTAATATCTTTATTAACTAGAAGGTTTTTCATTAGGTTCACAAGCTGTTTTCCTTAACCTTGCGCTAACAGCGACCACACAGGAGCAACTGTATCTGCACGTACAGTTTCCAGCCCACCTGGGCACTCGGTGATGTCATTTCACTTCATATGCTTTGAAAGGTTTCCTCCAACATGAAAATACTCTGTATTGCACCACAATGAAATGACAGATAGTTGTTTTTCGTTAGAGTACATTTTGACTGAAAGTTATAAATTTATACTTAAATTGAGAACAGTACTTTTCCTGGTATTGAAATCTGACAGAGCTTTCTTCCTGTGAATGTTCATAAAGACAGTATTTTTGTGTTGGTGACTATTCTAACAAACCTAGTAGCTCATTTCATAGGTCCTGTGTTTGCTTATTATTTCCTGTAATTATATCCTTCAATGGAAACTCTTGGTAAAAATGCAAAGTATAATTCAGTCAAGGCAATTTGACTGTGTATTAAAATAATGATATCCAGATACACAGCTCTCTAAAGAAAGAATTAAGTATATCCAGAAGAATGTATTGCATTGGAAAATGTTCTGCACATGTTGTTCGCAGTAACTGAGTCCTTGGTCAGTGTCAAGCAGTACGTAAGAAAAGTTGAGAATGGTCAGGGTGACAAAACATGGAGTTTCTGTGTTCTTAGCAATGTCCATCTATGTGATTTAACAGTCAACCAAAGAGGGATACACTTGACCGTTTCTTTTGGAATGTACTCAGTCAATTTAGCATGTGGACCTTCATACCTGCTCATTGTATGAGAGGGTCAAATTTTTTTTCTTCCAGTCAGTTTCTGGTCAGATTTGGAATAATTAGAATTAAGTTTAGTTCTCTGTTCTGCCACGGTGACCCAAATACACTAGCACAAAAATCACTGAATTTTATTTCATGTATAATTTTGTCTATTTGTTGGATGCATCTATGTGAGTTCTTTATATGGACTAAATTTTATTAATCTTGTATTTCTTTTTATAAGTTTTAAATGGCTGTGACCAAGCGAAACTTAAATGTAGAAGGATTTGTTTTAGCTAACCACCACTTCTGAATTTTAATACATGTTGACAGAGGTTTCTGTCCCACCCAGTCCTGCAGTCGTTCAGTCCCAAAGAAATACACAGAAGCCTACATTAATTATAGAATGGTTGGCCTATTAGCTCAGGCTTTCTTATTAACTCTTATATCTTACAGTAACCCATAATTCTTGTCTGTGTTAGCCACGTGGCTTGGAACCTTTTATTAGTGAGGCGTTCTCATCTTGCTTCCTCTGCATCTGGATAACGACTTGCAGACTGAGCCTTTCCTCTTCCCAGAATTGCTGTTCTGGTTGCTCCGCCTCTACTTCCTGCCTGGCTACTGGCCAATCAGCATTTTATTAAACAAGTACAAGAAACAATCTTTACAGGGTACAAGACTGTTGTCCCACAGCAATTACATATTCCCTGGCTCCATTGCATCTGGACCCCAGGTGAGGCAGGTTACTATGGTAACCAGTGGATGTATCTGAGGCTCCCTATCTCATGGCAAACAGGAAACAAGTACAGCGATTCAGTAGTGGGAGGGAACTAGGGCAAGGTACAGCTTTTAAGGAGAAACCCCAAATGACCAACGTCCTCCAGTGTGTCTTTACCTCTCACAGTCTCTTAGTCTCCCAGGTACCTGTTCAAGCTATTAATCCATCCATAGACTAGGACAGCGCACATGATACCCTCATGGATCACACCTAGACATGTGCTTGGCTGATTTGGTCAGTGTTTCATGGTCCAGTCAGCTGGCATTAAAGATTATCCATCACACTATTCTTAGTAATTATTTTTAATCTGGTGAGTACTCAGACACAATACATATATGTTGACCATTGACTGATCTAGGCAAGATGACATGTGATGTTTATTGCTATAAATCATGCATATAAAGTTATTAGTAACCTATAGGCTGATTCCACCTCTCTACCATTGAAGGTTCATTTTCTGTGAAAGGTACCAAATTTATAAAATACTTCAGCTTCAAACTTGTTGTGTGTTGAGTGTGGGGGCAGATTCTGCTAGTTTTCCTCCCAATCTGCTTTACCCTTCCCTAGAGGTAGACACATTAGTAACTATTTCGATATAAAAAAATACCCAGAGAAACAGCTCTATTTTTCATCTTCCTCTGAATAAAGGTTTCCAAATTACCAGGCTCTAATCAATAAAATTCAAGCATAAATGTTTTCTGTAAATTTTAGGACACATATTCTTTTTTTATTTTTTCCCCTCTCTGTTGGCTGGTGTGCAGACTCTCACTGGCTCTCAGCAGCCCAAATTAAGGTCAGGAAGAGAACACATGTTGAGACATGAAAGAAAGATCTATTGTTGCCCACTGGAATTCCTCTATTTCTGTAAACTTCTTTGCTTCAAACTTACTTATGTAAGAGACAATAAACTGACCTTCTAAAACTCTTGGACATTAGATTTTTTAAAAAATGTTTAACTAAGTGTTTTGATAACTGATGGGTCTCTTCTAAGACTTTCTTCTATGTCTATGTGTATCCTGTGGTGGCTTCTGCAGAAAATCTCCTCTATTATGCTTTAGTGACCTTTTGGTATAAAATATTTCTTGAAAATATGGTCACTATATTATATGAATGTCATTAATATTTATTCACAACCCACATTCATGTTATTAACACATATACTTATACATAATAAGTATTTTTTATTAGAATAATAGAAAATAGCCTGAGCTATTAATGATAACAGTATTGATGGACTTAAATTTTGCTCAGAGAAAATTTTGTTTCAAGATAATAGGACAATATATGAAACAGACACCTAAAGAATTGTATGCAGAGATATTTGTCTTTGAGCGTGGCGTTTTGGCCTGAGTGAAAGAAACTGACCGAAGTCTATAAGATGATGTCCTAGAGACATCACCGTTTTCATTTTCTTCACAGGTCTGCTCAAGCCCTGAGCAAGTAAGTGGACTGTGCCTGTTCCAACAGCAGAGCAGAAGCCTGCAGTGGTCCTGTGACGAGGCTCTACTGATTCCTTATTGTGACATCGAGAGACGACTCTCTCACCGGTTGCGGCAATGTCTGTATCCAATCTATCGTGGTGAGTGAATTGCTTTCTGATCTCAAGGACACAGAAATGTTTACAGTAGCAGGATTTTGTGAGAGATCTGCTATCAGAACCTGTGAAGAGAACTTGAAAAATTGGATTTTCAGATTGTCCTATATTCGAGGGAGAAGAGATGTTTCTTTTCTTGTTTGATAATTTTGTACATAATTGCCTTATTGACATCATTTTCTCCTTCCTTCTCCTCTCCTCAGCTCCCTACATTCCTCTCTTATCAAATTCATGACTGCTTTTCTATAGTTATTATTGTAACATACATACATTGGTAGCACCGGCTGAGTTATTTTGTGTTGCTCATATGTACGTGTGTAGTGCTGACTGCATGGGATTGGAGAACCTATTCGGGGGCTCACCTTTGGAAAAGATGGAATCTTTCTCTGTCTCGGTAGCTGTTGATTGCCTGTTGCTCTTCAGCTCAGGGTGTGGTCCTGTGAGATTTACAGCATCCACATTCAGCATCATCAGTGTGGTGACATATGGGGACTCTAGAAAGGGGTCCAGAGGCATGTTTACCTTTCCCGTACACACCAGGGGAATGAGAGGTTGGAAGACTGTTTTTCCAGTGCCCTTTCCCTCATGTGTATACTCTCTGATTTAGGTCTGAGAAACCGAAAGTGTAGCTTCGTGCACAGAATAGATATTTGCTCATCAGTGTGGCTTTTCTTCTAGTTCCATATCTCAAAAAATTAAAAAAAAAATAAACTACCTAAATTAAACTAAACAGAACACAAAATTCCATTGGTCGATCAGCAGCTTCTCTATGCCAGTAGCAGTATCTGATGAGTCTGAAGCCATTCGCTGAACTTGGAATATTCTTTAGATGTAAAAAGAGGAATTAATGATGCTAACGTGAAATGGCAGTCTTTAGTACAGGACCGTGAAGAGAAGCCTGGTAACCTTCCGTTTCTTTAAGAGCACATTTCATTTTCTTCTGCAAACAGAAATAGCATCGGAGTCAGGGTTTGCTTGCTGACTTGTTGCAACTCCCTGAACTCATTTCTAGATAAGTAAGCAATTTATTTAGGGCAAAGCATATAATTATTTGTTCAAATTTAGAGTAGTATTTCTAAAGGACCTAATTCTGAATGGCTTCCATAGTATATGTCCTTGGATCCTTAGGCCTAAGTGTTGAGGGCCTCATTTTAAAAATAAAAAAATAAAGAGAATTAAAATATTTAAAATATATTCTATATAGCGTTAATGAAATAAATAGTGAATTATTGATATAGAATGCAATTTACTTTTTTATTTTTATTAATATAAAATTATCATCACATTTTTAACCTTAATTTCTCTAAATATTGTGACTCTGAAAACCTGTGAAAAATGCTGACCCATTTTTTAAAATAGAATTTTAACTCGGCCAGTGTGTGAGAAATGAGTCTTCAAAGGCCCCAAAACAAGACTACTTGTCACTCAAACATGGAGACCTCAGTTCAGATCCTCAGCACCTCAGTGCTGAATACTGGGCATGGCTCTGCATTCCTGTAACCCCGTGCCTAAGAGATGGAGATTTGAAAATGCATTGGGGGTGGAGGGTGACTACCAAGTCGACCTGACAAAATGAGCTCCACCACACCAAAGGTGGAGAGCAACTGAGAAAAACAATTGGTGTCAACTCCTGGCTTCCACATGTGTGTGTGTGCATATGCCCATGGACGTGTAATCATAGGAACACAAGTATAAAGAAATAAATAATGAGACGCAAAAACATAGCAAAGAGGGAGAGTGGCCTGGAGAAGAGTGGAAAGGAAGCAGAAGAGGAATGGAGGAGGAGCAGGAGGAGGAGGAGGAGGAGGAGGAGGAGGAGGAGCAGGAGGAGGAGGAGGAGGAGGAGATGGGAAGAAAGGGGGAGGGGGAAGCAGGCAGAGGAAGAGATTAAAGCAGGGGTGGGCAGGAGGAGGAAGAGTGATTAAAGCAGATGCTGTTGTCCAATCTCATGACCCTGTGAGTCTGAGCCAGATGACAGCGGCCTCACAGGGCTGACACAAGGGTCTGGCTTTGGGAGCCTCACAACACCCTGCTGTGATAGATGATTTGATTTAAGGCCACCTGAAACAAGAAAACAAGATGTGTGTGTGTGTGTGTGTGTGTGTGTGTGTGTGTGTGGAGAGAGAGAGAGAGAGAGAGAGAGAGAGAGAGAGAGAGAGAGAGAGAGAGAGAGAGAATATCATCCCAGCTTAATTGTCTGTCCAGGCTCCCACATGTTGGCAGGTGTGGCAGGTGTTCTGCAAATAGATGCTGTGGAAATGAGTGAAAAAATGCTAAGCAGGCAATTTAATGAGAATGCATACCTTCATCCTAGAAGAAAAATTTAAATTCAGAAGCCATGCATAGAATCTAACATGTCTGAAAAAAAAAAAAACAATTGTCTTCACATTGGCGGCTCAACGGTCTTGGAAGTGAGGCCATGGTGCTGTAATTCACCAGTGTGTACATTAGGCTCCCATGCAGAGAGATCCTCATCTGTTCTGTCACATACAGCTGCATCATCCTCCCTCTCGGCATCTGAGCTGCCTCTTTCTAGTACAGAAGAGTAGGAAAGGAGTCTGAGGGACTCAAGTCAAGCCACAACTCATGCTCTTTTCTCTTGTAAGAAGTGACGAATCTTTTCCATATTAATCTTTGTCATTTTTCATATCTCCTAACACTTCTAGTCTGTGCATTGAGGAGAGATTAGCTTGCATGTATTTAGCAACGTATAGCAGCCTACCAATCTACCAGTTCTCAGTGGAACCTCTTCAGAAAATTACAGAAATTTAATGAAATTGCTATTGTCCATGATATGGCTGCATTTTGAAGTCTAGAAACAAAAGACTTGACTGTACTGCCTCATTCTGGAAATAAATGGTCTCGTCAGGTTTTTAACTGGCATGTAACACATGAGTGCCTGGATACCCGATTTGTTTGAAGAAGTGTGTACTCTACTGTGGAAGAGAAAACACAGGGGAAACTAAGTCTGTGTGTGTTGATGAGAATAAGGAGACCTGTGCCCCTAAGGAAGATTCAAAGCCACAAGGAGAGGCCCCTCTAGGAGGGTTTCTCGGAACAGTGTCTGCCTAGAAGTGAGAAGCAATTCGGTCGTGTTTTTTGGTTCTTTGGAACTGTGCTTTAGCTTAACTCGCTTCTGCTTGTCCTTCTAATCGACTTGAGAAAACTCACATCAGTGCTGGTGAGATGGCACAGGGGGTAAAGGTACCTGCTGCTGAGTCTGCTGATCTGAGTTTGATGTCCAGAACAGATACGGTGGGAGGAAAGAATCTACTCTGCACCTTGTCCGGGGACCTCCACATATATTCTGTAGCATGTGTGTATTAACATATTCCATACACACAAAATAAATAAATAAATAAAACATTTAAAAAGCTCATGTCATGCTGTGGGCACTTTGGCTTGCCTAGCATAACACTGTATCCTATTCAACTTTAATAAAAATGTGTTGATTTTTAAAAGCAAACACTCAACATAATGCAACATAAACATAAGTGTTTACGTGTGTCACATCAACTCTGATTCCCACATGTAACAGAAGAATTAAGAAAATGTAAGTTAAGATACTTATATTCCTTTGTATAGCTATCCTGTAAGTTAAGATTCTTACATTCCCATATACAGTTATCCAACCGATAATCTTAACTTTTAAATAGCTGGTCTAAAAGAAATTCTTATTTACATAAATTTAAAAATTGTTTCTTGCTCTAGTAGTTATGTGCACGCATGACAATTGTCACACACACACACACACACACACACACACACACACACACACACCCCTCTAAAAACAGTGGCTTTATAATGCTTCCAGATTTCTAGGAAGCTGTGTCTCAGTCAGAAAGGGGAGCAGCAGGAACTGACTGTAGAGTTCCATAAAGATGAAGGAGATGCTTTATGAGTCTACTTTAGCCATGAGTCTAGGATAGCCATGAGTCTAGGTTAGCCATGAGTCTACTTTAGACATGAGTCTAGTTTATCGAGTAATTGCAAGATGGAGATAATGGCTGATGATGCTGCCCAGGATCAAACCAAGAGGAATGCCAGGATCAATTGCAGATATCCACAAACAGGTGGCAGCTTCCAGGTTACCATCTGTGAAAAAGAAATGTCTTTGGTAGCAGATATAATTAGTAGGAAACACCAGAAGCCCTAAACAAGCAAGAAGGAAATTTGCAGCACAGAGGAGAGTATGTTGTTTGCATTTTTGTGAATGAGAACACTGAGGTGCAGGACCCTAAGTAGCATGCTCAACATGGCAAAACCACTGAGTAAAGGATCACGTAAGTGCTAATTACCTGGTTCCAATTAGCACCCACTCAGAAACTATTTTTCTGCACACAAAATATATCCCTTCTATATCTGTGTTCCCCGAAGATTCTATAGCTTCAATTTCAATTCAGATTATTCCTCTTAATTTTTTTTCCATCTACATACATACTACATCTTTCAAAGAACACCATCAGGTATTAGAATACTTTTGGAAGTGAGGAGGCTGGGGATAACCACCGATTTCCTAGGGTAAACAGCACAAGTGGTAATACCACAGATTTAGTTGAATTTTAAAAGGTGTAAAGTGGGCTCCTTAAAAGACAAGATTTCCAGAGAGTGAGACTTGGTTATTATTACTCTTTAAAAGACAGGGTCTCAGATAACCCAGTCTGGTTTAATATTTGCTATGCAGCTGAGGGTGACCTTGAACTCCCTGCCTTTCTGCCCCTCCCTCAGGGCCGTGATTACAGGCATGCACCATCACCCTAGGTCAATTCATTGACTTTGAGTTGTTACTAAAAGGGTGTTGTCATCATACAGTCAGAAGCAGAGCACAAATATAGGCAGAGCTTGCTCTGATTTCGCTGGAATGGCTGTTCGGTCCCTGCCTCTTGAAGACCCTCCAATAATTCTTATAACGGAGCCTCCCACAGGCTCCGCTAGCTTAGAACTCCATAGCCTCCTGTTTCCATTCCAGTAGCTTCATTGATTAGTGTTTCTATGGAAAGCCCTAGCATAGCATTAACTGATTTTGCCGAATTAATAGTTTTTGCAAAATGACAGTTCCCAGGCTATTTTGTACTATGATGCCTACATACACTTCATTATTGGTTTTTTTTTTTATCTTAATTTTTTTCTTCTGTGAATGACAGTGCACACTTGCCATCTTTGCATTCAGAAGACTGAGGCAGGAGGATACCATGCTTGAAACAAGTCTAATCTATATAGTGAGACCTTGAAAAAAAAGAATAATTAATGTTTGTTTGGTATCTGGAGGCCAAAGAGGGATAACGATATCACTGGATTCAAGTTAAGAAGCCAAACATCCAGATCCATGGATATCCTTTATGATCAGAGTCCTGTGCTAAGCACAGTGGTGATGTGTTGATAGAAACAAAGACTTGTCTTAACAGAACATTTTTTTAACCAGAGGACTGAAAATTGATCAAGTACCCCTGACTTAGGGAGATGAGTTCTCTAAACAGAAACACCCAGAATGATTTTGTAAAACAAAACAGCCACTTGTCTTTCCCACTTGAGATGAAAGACCTCACCTTTCAGGAACACTAGCATAGCTCTTGCATTTTTTCCAAAATATAAAATGCATGCTGAATGCAAAGAACTGAATATGATAGGCAGTGATAAAGCAGAAATTAGAAATGGCTTCAGTGACAGAAAACCAGTTTTAAGAATGCTGAGATATAATATATATATATATATATATATATATGCATATATATGTATGTTTTCTTGCAAAAATACCCCTATTGTACATGGAACTTTGACATCTCCTGCTTTCATGAATGGTTTATACCTGCTGCTGTATTGGATGGGTATGAAGCAACATCATCGGGAAAATGCATGCATACCATATGACAGTAGCATCATTTCTATTAGTCACCCAAGTAGTCCGGCTCTTCAGTTGTCTTCTGATTTTCCTTTTTAGCAGTTTTCTACTACTGTAAATGATTCTGCTGCTGTGAGAGACAATTATTCAAATATCATTACCTCACCAGGCGTTCACACACCATTTGATATGTTTTGCTTTCTTGTGTGCACTAATGCTTCCTCCTGATTTAATTCCTATAAACACTTAGCATTATGCTGTTAATTGTCTGAGATGCTGTTTATTCCTAGCTGGCTAAGGTAATTTTATCAGAAGTTAATAAAATTTCTTTTATGTGTGTCTGAAGACAAATTAAAACTTGAATTGTTGAAGTAATTAATGTATTGACTACATTTACAAGAACCGAATTATATTTCCAAAGTAGGCTTATAGTTTAAAATTCTATTACGCATGTTGACAAATTCAATGTCATCCTAATAAGATCAGAAAAGTACTTTGAATTAATTTGTATTATATAACATGTGTGATATGAATGATATATCTTTAGTGTAAATATTACACATAATATTTATTTTACATTAGGTGCTGTGTTTGTATCAGTTTTCTTTATTTATGCTGTTAAGTTTCAGCCTTGCGGAAGTAATGTTCACATTTAGAGTGGCAAGAAAGTTGAAACTTGAATTGTGTGTTCAGAAAGAAAGTTTAGAGCAGAAGGTAGAAAATACAGCTATTTGAGATTTCAGGAATCATTTTTTTAACCCCAGATTTATGATAAAAATATAATCAGAATTGGCTACATTCATTTGTAGAAGACAAAGAGAAGGAAAGCTTTACATAAACATAGAGCCGTTATTCCCATGAACAAAATGAAGCTTCTGTGTTGAAGAAAACTTTCCCGGTGAGGTAACGGTAACTTGAGTCTTTCCCAGTATATCACTGGGTGGTTAAGACATGGGGAGGAGTGAGGGTACCTTTAGTCTAAAGTCAGAGGCCCTCCTTCTGAAGGTAGTGACAATGAAAACTCAAAGGCCGTTTTGTCTTGCAAACAAACAGACTACAAGAGTGTGTTGGGTTTAATGGAAACTCAACTAGAAGAAACCATCCTACAAGAAGAAAAGAGGAAACCAAACTCAAAAATCAAGAGCTCAAGGAAAAGAAAAGCTTTCTCCCTTCCCTGATTGCGGAACACTTTAAGGCAAAGTCTGATGACTTCTAGTAAAGTCAAGATCTTGAATTCTGTAAAAATTCAGTATGCTTTTCCATTCACAGCATGCCTTTTCAAGCCTCTTCAAGCTGAAATCTCTCCATTATTAAAATGATTAATACCAATTTGGTTCAGAATTGACTCTTCAGATGAATACATTATATTTTTAGAATTCTTGACTGTTTTGTGCTTCAATGACACGCCTTTAGAAATAGCTTTTGAAACTTTAACATTTATAGGAAGCCTCTTGAATATTTTTCCTATCTACCACAAATGATTTTCTTTCTCGAGAGGAGGCTGGTATAAAGAGAGACCACTCCAAATGTTTGCTAGGCCCCTTTGCACCTGGCTATTTCCTTCTGGGCTTTTGGCCAAATTGTAACCCAGCAAGTTCAGTCTTTACCAGAGGTGAGCCAAATATGACTACCCAATCTTGGAATTTGAACCTCTCAAACTATAAATAAATCTCTTTGACAAAGAGCCCACATTGGGTAGTTTGTTATAACAATACAACATGTAGTTTACCAAGCAAAGGGGACTTAAGAACAACTCAGGGCTGGAATATTATCCTCTTAGTAACTTTCAAACATCTCTCTCATGGGTTGGCCTTTCTCCTGTGACTTAGACTGCATTTTCCATCATTGGTGGTGTTTGCTTACTTGAAGGTTTTCTTATCCTACCCTCAACAAACTTTTTTATTGGTTTTTATTGAGGTCTACATTTTTTTCTCTGCTCCCCTCACTTCCTCTCCCCCGCCCCTTCAACCCTCTCCCATGATCCCCATGCTCCCAATTTACTCAAGAAATTTTGTCTATTTCTTCTTCCCATGTAGATTCTATCCATGTATGTCTCTCTTAGGGTCCTCATTGTTGTGTGGTTCTTTGGGATTGTGAATTGTAGGCTGGTTTTCTTTGCTTTATGTCTAAATTATAATTATTTTTCTGGGTCTGGGTTACCTCTCTCAAAATGATGTTTTCTAGCTCCATCCATTTGCCCACAAATTTCAAGATGTCATCATTTTTTCTGCTGTGTAATACTCCATTGTGTAAATGTACCACATTTTTTTTCTATCCATTCTTCAGTTGAGGGGCATTTAGGTTGTTTCCAAGTGCTGGCTATGACAAACAATGCTGCTGTGAACATAGTTGGGCACATGTCCTGGTTGTTAACCCTATGGATATATACCCAAAAGTGGTCTTACTGGGTCTTGAGGAAGGTTGTTTCCTAATTTTCTGAGAAATTGCCACACTGATATCCAAAGGGGCAACAAAAGCAAACTTAAACTATCTACTGGGTGTCTGTAATTATTATCATGATAGTGTGACCCAAAGGTTATCTTTGAAGTCATTTCCAACACTCCGTACTCCACTATTTTTACTATGCATGTTGGGTATCAAGCAAATCCCTAAAAAAGACAGTGGTGATTAAAAAAATGGCAGCTATGGGTCATGCCCTCCATTATACTAAAGATTCTTTTATAGAGCTAGTTAATTCTATTTCTTCTCAGAATAGTCCCTACATTTCCTTGTTATCACCCTCATGTAGAATCCTGATGCCTGTCAGAACTGATATGAATTTCCCTAATTACTTTTCTTTGCTCTCAAATCACCTTACTTGTAAAGTTAATTTGCTAAAAAATACTTTTTATTTTACTCTATGCCATTCCTTCTCATGAATTCTAGGCTATCTCCCAAACTAGATTTAAGGCTATTTATACTCTGGTCCCCACATGAATTTCCCATGAATAAACTTCTGCCCTAATCTATTTTTTTAAGAAAAGAAAAACAAATGGTAAATCGAAAAAAAAAGAATACATTCTTTGATCCTGTGGAGCAAATGCAGGGCCTCTTACCTTCCAGGTAAGTTTATGGTTCCTGACATCCACCTCACAGGAAGGGCCAGCACTTTATCAGTGACATCCGTTCCAGCTAGAAGTGAAACATCTCAAGGTGGAGAAATACTTGCAAGTCATGATATGCCGAGAGGGGTTTACTTTCTTGGGATAATGAGTCTGAGGCTGATGTTCAATTCCCACAGGTACTAATTAGGTCTTCTCTCTTTTACATCCAGAGCCTAGTCCTGCGGCCTTGACGAGCCTTCCTTTACACACATGCAATTAATCACTGTCACTCTGAGCAGGTCATTAATCATCATCAATCCACAACTAATACGGAGGAAAATACGTAGGCCCTCATGCCAGGTACACTCCATAGATTGGTAATAGGTCTCAAGGATCATCTCCCCTTTGAATATTGTCTAGGTGAAAGAATGTGTCACTGTGGATTGAACTACGTTTTTCTCTTTATTTTGTAATGGTCTCTCCCCATTTCCCCTTACCCCCATCCCATCCTCTTGTAAAAAATCTTACTGGCTAATAGCACCAATATTTCTTAGACTGTGGACTCTTTCCCGTCAGTTCAGGTAGATCATTCCAATACTCAAAGCAGAAAAATTGCTATAGGGCCTTGAGCCATGGAAACTGTAATTTAGAAAGTAACAAATGGTTTATACTATATTTTCAGTCATTAAAATAATTATGTAGTCTGAGGTATGTTCTTTTAAACATTATCAAATAAGTATGTGAAGTTATCATGTATTAATATAGGAAATACATTTCCATCTTTTTTGTCATTTACTGGGTTTTGTGTTTGAGCTATTTTTATTTTATTGTAAAGAGATTTTACCTTGATTTTATATCAATTTCAACTTAATCAACAGAAGACATGAAACCAATACTTTCTAACAATATTGGATATTCACTAAGAACATTTACCCTAGCCATTAATTTACCCTTTGTTTTATGTTCCAGTTTTAAGTTCATTGTTAGGAGTCTTGAGGATAATTTAATTCATGAATGAATAGGAATTTAAAGATGATGTTTACACAATTTAAGGGGTAGACTAATAGAACTTAATAATATATAGACCAAAACTATAGCATTTTAATGTAAGTAATATATTATGTCTCATAACTACTACTTACTTATTTCAACATGTTTTCCTACTTGTCATCAACATGTAATGTTGAATGCTGTGGTTAGAATGGTGAATGAAACAGAAATCTCTGATGTCATGAAGCTTGCTTTCAGTCAGCGCTGAGGATGACTAGGACTCTATGAACACCATCAGGACAGACAGTGATGCACACTCCGAGGATGATCAGGCAGACAGATTGGGCAGTATAGAGTCAGCCCTAGAGGATGGACGGGCCTTGTAAGGACTGGCCTTTTGGAGGAGGTGGTGTAAGGCTGCTCCTCGTTAGAGAAGATCCATCCACGCACAGACTGCATTGCAGGTGTCCAAGCTGCATTTTAGGTTTACTACTAGACGTTTCCCTCACAGACTCTAAGGCTACTTTCAGGATAAACAGAAAATGTCTTTTATATGATGACTTGGAAAGGCCCTGATGATGGCCAGGCCCTGATGATGGCCGGTCCCTGGTGTGATCATCAAGGGGGAGATGGGGGGCGGCAACCAGAAGAGAGAGCAGTGCGGGAGGCGAGCTCGGCTAAGTGGCACAGAGTCAAGCATGTGCAGAGACAAGGGGACTGGAGAGTCTCCCTGCGACGGGATATTGCTGTCACTCATTAGGCCTGGTGAAATATCACATAGAATGTAGATTCAGGGACAGGCAGTGATGGTAGCCATCCAGTCCTGAGAGCAGCCTTGGCGTCATGCGCCTTGCAAGTCTGAAGGACTTATCTGACACCTGCAGTTTATGAAGCTAATTATAGTGTGCTCTCAACTTAAACACCCGAAGAATATTCCTAATGAGATATAACAATGAGGGAAAAATAATGAAGTAATGAAAAAATCCCTTGTAAGGATACAGTCTGTTTTTCATTATTGTCAATTTAAAAACGCTTAACAATACATCTCTGCCCATCTGAATAATTAGAGGCATCATATAAAGGAAATTTCATCTATATAAATATATTATCTTGCATTAAAGATTTTTATAGTGAAGAAATAAATGTAAATTATAAAAAGTTGTGACTGTTTTTGTTGTTCAGTTTGCATTTGAAACTTATTATTTTCCTTTCTCTCCAACAAAATCTAAAGTTAATTTTAATATATAAGGCAGATATGGTGAAATGATTTATTGTGTTCTGTACACTGGTTGCTTAATGTGGGGATGGTTATGGAAAATATATAATATAATATACAGTCAGGGGCTAATGTATGTTGCAGAGAATGATGGTATAAAATTATTAGGTGCCTTTTCTTAGGGGCAGAATCATCTTTGTTTTAAGATTATAACCATTCTACACTTTTGTGTTAAATATGATTCGCTTTTGTTACTTAAAGATGGAAGTTGGGATTTCTTAGTGTCCTTATTTAGCCAAACAAAAGCTGGAAACTCAGTCTTGGCTTGTACCCCTCCGCCATCTTGGATTTCTGTATGTGTGTATGTTTATTTCACTTTGGACATAAAATCAAAAGGTCTGGAATTTCTGTTGTACTGAAAATTAGTTCAAATTAGCTCCAGTTCAAATAAGGTTACATTTATATAACATTAATAATGTTAGTGTTGTATGACTCTGATTACAGAGAAAATGTCTCATGGTACCTGCAACAAGTTCTGGCCCAGGGGTTCACTAGAGTCAGTATATTAAGAAAATCTTCAACACAACCTAATAGAATCAAGTGACTGCATGACTGCAGATGCATCCACCCTCCCTGAGTCCCCTGTCCTCTTTTGTTCTGCCTAAACAAATAGGGATGGCTACTTGGTCCAGTTTTCTGTTCTTTTATCATTTAATGTCTATTGAGCATTTCCAGATAGTCACAACTGTTTCTTGCCTGGTCCTGCCTGCTTTGTAGCCATAATTAACATTTATAAATTCTTTTTATTTTAAATAATTGCATTTTCTTTACTGGAAAACATTACAGTTCTAATAGTAGTTTTGACAGACTCAGTGTCGTTAGAGTTGAAATGAATTCATAGTGTCATACCCCTCAATTCGCCAATGCTGGTTCCATGTATCAAGGAGTACATTTTTCAGAAGTTGGTTTGAAGCATCGAATGTGTCTTAATTTTCCGGAATTTGGAAAGTTAAATGCTGACGCCCATACTTAGATTGCATAAATTTTGCTTGATGAGTTGAAACAATTATCAAGACAACATTTCCCCCTAATTATAGGTCTTTCAGATAATATGTATGACTTAGCTACCTCAGTGCTGATGCTCACTCAGAAGTTGCTCAGAACAACGGAGCAGCTGAATAGGGATGGGATCAGCTCCACTGGGACCTGAGCTGCCACGGACCAGCTCCACCAGGCTTTCCTGTTTCTGCTGGGAGCTGGGAGCTGGGAGCTGAAAGCTGAGATCCTGGCGTATCCACCATCTTTTGATGGACGTATTTCATGGAGGGTGGAGACCACTGTTCCGGATAAGTCCTCACCCTTATGCCTTCTCCCTTAGTAGATACATGCTGTAATCAAAAATCAGTTCTACTGAAGCACGGATTAAAAAAAAAAAATAGATTAGGTTAACTCCCATCCGGTTTTAGATGATAGATGCAAAGCGGTTTCATGAACAGACAAAAGAAATTGAAATTCAAATTAAGTGATCTCCCTGGGTATATTTTCATTTAGACATTTTTTTTCCCTGAGGTTTTTATAATATCCTAAAGTTATATCCAGAAACAGAATTTGTATAGAATCAGGTTCATAGGAATTGTGGTGATCTTTTCCAACCCATAATATTTCTTTTAATGATTTTGTAAAACTAGTTATAGACTCAGAATGATTGTAAAGATAATACTATGTAAACTTTAAAATTCATCAATTAATTTGTTGCTTTGTAAAAGCACGCATTATATTTATTCCTTACCAGTCGTCACGTAATGACCGGCAGGAAGCAATTTTTCTAAAGGAAGTAGATCTTTCTGTACTTGCTCCAATACGGACTTTAAACGCTTGAAAAATAAAGCAAGCATATGAAATGCTTACTATATTCGGCAAGTTATAAGGGTTACCAGGTCAAGTCCAGCAGTGAGCAGAAGCTACTACCATCAGGTACGTAAAGAGACGCAGGGCACCTACTTTCTCATTTAAAGTCCACACTAGACATTAGAGATGGCATCACCTTACTGAATCCTCGCCAACAGGTTCAACAAGTGCTTTGCATTAACAAATGGTCAGGGCCTTCAGTCTGTTTCCCATGCAGGCACTGGAACCCAGCGTGTCTACACAGCATGGGTTGGAGATTCTTGGCATGAAAGAAAAAAATCTAGCAGGAGGTGAAGCGGTTTGGCTCCCAGAAGCTCAGTCTGTGTACTGGACCAGGCATTAGACACTGCTCACAGAGGGAATTTATGGATATATTTTCCCAGGATGTGCAAAAGCTGTGGCTTACTTGAGATAGTCAATAAAATGAAGCAAATGTGTGCATAAATTATTACTTGGTGTTGATGGGGCCTTTACCTAAGATTGTGGAACATCTTGAGGATGTGAATTTTCTCCATTTCCAGAGGTCAGGTGTGACGTTAGTCACCAAGTCTGAACTCACGAACAAGTGACAAAACCTAATTCAGAATTGGAAAATAAAGATAATAGTAGGTGCATTTTTTTTAATTCTCCTTTATCTACAGTGATGTCCTTTCTGTGTTTTTGGTGTTACAAGAATCATTTTATGAAATGGGGTTATTATTATTTATGTCTATAGAGGGGAAAGTTAACAGTCTTCTCCAATATTATGTTTTCATAAACCAGTGGTCAGCAGGAATGACTGATGTAGTTGAACGAATTACTCAAGTCATATACCTCATCATCACAAACCACATGATGGAAACTCAGCCTTTTCTGAAAAGCCTGTCTTTGAACTTGCAACTGTGTGGGCTGTTCTTTCTGCTTCTGAGTGTTTCTCATCACTGTGTGTTCACCCCTGCAGTATCTCCATAGTGGCAACTGTAATTACTTATTTTTAACATGACCTATAATTGTGTGTGCTATGTCCAAGGAAATGCATCCCCAATTACTTCGACTAGAACACTAATTTTGTGGAATATATTACAAAGAAAGGGCTAGTGCTGTCACAAATTTGGGAATCAGTCACTTAAACAATGGATTACCTAACTTTAGTACTTCAAACAGCCTGGCACAATTCATGTGCAAAATATTTATCAAGTGGCTACTACACATTTATTAATCTTAATTATAAATATTTGACAGAGATATAGTGATCTTGTTTCCAAATTATATATGTTTTCTTTTTTTATCGGTGTTAATTTGATAGCTGAACTTATCAGACCAAAATCTCTTCTATGTTTTCGCCTTTGTTATTTATTTCCTTCAATTATTTCTCAGTTATATGCTTTTAGATGTCCCTACTTACTCTTCCAACAAGTATTTATTTATTTATTTATTTATTTATTTATTTATTTATTTATTGATACAAAACACGGTGATAAGCATGGGCTGACTGCTATACTCACTCATTGGTTCCCGCTTCCTTCCACCTACAGCATCTAGCTATGAATCCTCGGCTAGATATTCACAGTAAACTTCCATCTCCATAAAGAATTGTCTTGTTTAGAGCTGAGCATCCTTCTACCGTGTACAGATTGTTTGATAAAGTTGTCAGTCAGATTTGAAAGGAAACTGACAGCATGAAGCTGTCTCAAATAAAGTTACAGGAGGTAACAGTGGGAAACAAGGCTGTCTTGTCCACACAGTGAAGCTCTTGGGACTTTGGAAACCACAGTGCAGACACCTGCCAGGGCACATGTATCACTGTGATGCACAGAGCAGAATGTAGTTCAAGGACCTGGGTGGTAATTAGGAAGCGATGATGTCCCGGGAATTTTCACATCATCGCCCTCCTCTGCAGTCAAGAACCTGGACTTCATTGATCTCTTCTAGTTCTAACTCACCAATTCCCTACTTTTCTGTGACCTTCCAAGTCTACTTCTACAAGGACCTAAGCTTTGCTGAATCTTTCAAACAAGAGCTGGTATACACCATACATTACTCATTCTGTCTTTTACAGTAATCCCCTCTCCCATCAGCAGTTACTTACCTACTTAGAAATTCTACGTACCATAGGGTCATTTGTTACAATTGTGCTTGAACCAACCAGGGAAGACTGACATAAATATGACCATGGGAAACCTAAAGTAGATTAATAAACAACCATAAGAAGTTCTGGGAAGTTGCGTCCTGGGGCAAGCAGAATCCGTGTCAGCTGTGTAATCCTGCCTGCATCAGGGATTCCGAGAGAGGGCGTCCAGCAATCTGTATTCTGTCAAGCCTCCAGGTGATTCTGATAAATGTTCAAGTTTGAGAGCAGATGGTACCAAATTATCTCTCTTGAGTCAGGATTTATAGCATGACTGCCAAAAATAATGACTTCGGGCATAATTGATATGCAGAAGATCCTTGCAATAATATTAACTAACAGTTTCGGCTGATTTTCTAAGTTTCTGACAGGAAGAGAGTGCTGTTGGCATAGAATATCAAGTTCTCTTCTCCTGTTAGTTTTGGCACCTAATTGATAAAAACATTGGACCATCTTTTTCAGTAAAAATTTAAAAGCTGAGCGTAGTTTTTTCTTTCTTTTTTTTATTTTTTGGTATTTAAAGTGCTAACTGGAAAATGCGTTCCACTAAAGGACATTTATATACACTCTTGTTCTCATGTAAATTTTAATATACGAGTTCAATTGAAATGTAATTCACAGACAATGAATCACAATCATTGTAACTATGTGAGCTTACGGCTTCCAAAATACTCACATTTTCCATCCATGACCAAAATCAGAGGTAGAATATTTGTTATGTCCGAAAGAAATTCCCTTCCCTTTATTAGGCATTTTTCTTCTAAATAATATTTATTATTTTATGTGTTTGAATGTTTTACCTGCGTGCATATTTGTGTGTCCCATGTATCTTTGGTGCTGACAGGAAGCCATAAGAGGTCATAAGATCCCCTGGAACTGTTTGGGCAGCCATGTGCGTGCTGAGAATGGAGCCCAGATTCTGGAATCCAGGTCTTCTGAAAGAGCAGTCAGCACTCTTAACTCCTGAGGTTTATCTCCAGCGTCAGCCACAATACATTTTTCTTCTCTTCTAAGAGTCCTATGTAACTAATCTGACCCTTTCATCCAATTTACGTCTCTGAGTTTCCCATTCTGGACACTTCACATTAAATCAAGTCACAAAATATGTGGTGCAACCTTCCATTGAATAGGTTTCATTCAATTCAGATTGCATTTTCTCTTGGGCAAAGACTTATAATGGGAATTCCTAAGTAGTGCAGTAACTCTGTGTTTAGTTTTTTAGTAATCGCTAGACTGTTGAGTTCTTACCTGGGTCCGTTAGTGTTTGTTTATCATCACTAGTAGCTCTTATAATATGGATTTATTTTCTTCTTTTGGATTGACGTAGGGCCTTTGTTTATCTTCACAAAGTAAATCCTAGAGGGTCTGAGTAGTTTTTTACTTTGATGTTTGTTTAAACACCCCGGGTTTTAATGGTGTTCAGTATCTTTCTCTTTGCATAGTGGTGAATGCCAATGTATACTGATCATATTGGTCGTTTCAAATGGATAATTTTTTTATTATTGATAAATCCCACACTAGCTCAGAATTGAGTATAATAAAGGGTGATTTATTTAGCGGTAGACTCATAGATCACAGTCCTCTGATCCAAAAGGGAACAGAAACCGAATCCAGCAGCCCGAAGAGAGAGGGAGCATGTACTTTACGTGGGCGTTTATAGTATAAGAGGCCACACCCAAATGGACAGGTAACCTAAAGACTACTGGCTGAAGAATTTTCAACAGCAAAAGAGTGGTAAAATACCAATGTGAACCCAAACAGACTGAGAACTAAATATTCCTGATTAAGCCTCTAAGTTCAGAACCAGTTCCTGATGGCAAAGGAGAACGCTTGTGCTAGAATTACAGTGAGGACATTAGCAATGAGAGACTCTATAGCCTAGCCTCCTTCGTTGGAATGAGCAGGAGGGAAGACTGACATGGGCTGGAATCAGACTCGAGGAAAAGGAATGTGTTTGAGGCAGTAGAGGCGAAGTATGTAGAGAGGGGAAAGCAAACTGAGGGGCAATGAGGATCGGCTCACCATAGGCTATCCGGGGACAAAAGAGAAATTCAGAGGCACAGTCCTCCAAAGGACAGCAGACCACCCACTGATGTCCCTCACCCTTCATTGGATGTATGGATCAAAGACTGTGACCTTATTGCTCACATGGACCTGTTGGTGTGAGGGAGGTTTCTGATCTTTCAAATCACTTCTCATGATATGCTTGCCTGATGTTTCTATCAAAAGCAGACAGACTCTATTGATAAAAAAAAATCTTCTGTAATGTATAATATTCTTTATCGTTGTATGTTTAAAAGGCATTCTACAGTTTGAGGCAAGCTTTTAATGAGTTTTCACCAAATGCCACTTATAATTCAGTATCTCTAGTGCATATGCCCGCATTCCTTCTATAATACCACATGGCATGGAGATATGGGAAGTAGATGACAGTTTCCATCTTCCAGAAGAAGCAAAATTAATAAACAGTAAAATTACTTCTTTCTAAATGATGGGCTTCCTTCAGATGATTCCCTCATTACTTCTACACCTCACGGATGATGCTTGGCTTTTAGATGGTTTCAAAATATGAGTGAAAATCATGTGTTTTATTCACACAACGAATCTATAGACCCCTTAACGAGTCTGACTTTGTTGGTAGCTGGCTGTGCTCTTGGTCAGGTCACTTCTTTTAAATACTTTCTTTTCATTGTAAAACTACAAGTGGAAATGGGCATAAGGCTCCTTCCAACTTTCTTAGTTTAAGGAAGTTTAGATTAGCCTGAAGATGAATTCCTTTACTCTCTTATCATGCCCACACAGTTTTAAACATGGTTGTAGCATTCTGATTTCTGAACTGTCTAAGTACTGTAATGTCATAGTTTCTCGCTGATGTTTTCCTCAATCATGAATAAATCCTTCAAACAGAATTTCCAAACATTTTCCTTCTGAATCATGGAGTCCTCATGTGTAACTGTACCCCCAATCCAGAACAGCAGGGTGGGCTCTCCCACTCCAGCCCCATATCTCATGAACACTCTTCTTTCTTTCTCTAAGAGCTTGGCCTTAGCCTCAGTTTCCCCATGAACCATCATGAGTATTACACTATGACCTCATCACCTACCTCTACCAGAGGGTCACAGGCATCCAGTATCTTCTAAATTGTCCTGTTCAGAACTGTGACATTATGGTGGTTTTTTTTTTTATTACCTGTGCTTTGAGGGTTTTCTTTTTGGGTTTCTATAGACTGGGAAAGTGTTTTCTGTACTATGTACAATGTTAAGTATAGCTACCATGGAAGTCGGATCATCACTGCTTTGTGTGAGAGAAAAGAGAAAACGAAGGGTAACACATGATAAATAATAAAATCTATGGCAGAAAATAGTCTGAACCTCTGACAGCTAATGCCCTCCTTTTGTTCGTGTGTTCATCTATGACAATTGTTGAGAGAAAGAGTACCAGATTTACATTGGAGAAGAATGTAATCCTGTCTTTAAAATGTGAAGACTATGAAGAAAAACTGATTATCGTAATTTTTGAGAGCTTATTCATTTCATTTCAAGGTATCGGCTTTAATGGAAATCAGGTTTTCCTGTTGTTCCCGGTTACCGGTTGTAAGGGCAGTTGCCATCTCTTGAGCTGCTTGTGTAATGAGACAAGAGCACTGTTGATCGGTACTATGATTAGGTTAGAGCATAGAAAGTATTCTCAAATTTTCCTGTGTAAAATTTCCCTGCATTTTACATGGTCAACACCATTCATTTCTGTACACCTAAATTTGTATTCGGCACCTTTAATAAGTCATGGTGTATTAAGCTGGAAACGCGTTATTGATGATATGTGTTATGGCCTCTAGGCAGCTACAAAATTGCATTAAGAAGAAGCATGGCTTATAAGCCAGATGTGTGCCTCTGCCATAGCACCGTGTGAAGCATTGCACTATGAAGAAATTGATGCAACACTGATAGATCGACTAGGATTTTCTTGTGTGCATTTTATAAAACCAGAGGAACAAGCCGCTACTTCCCTGCATGAAGACTAGAATGTTCGTATTTATCGAGTATACACTTTGGCCTGAAAGATAAACAGTGGTCAGGACTGAAACTCAGTCCCACAGTTTGCAAGGGAGACAGTAATGTAATTGGATTTTCGATAGCATGGCATAAGAATTATATTTTGTTTATGAGGTCTACCTAAAGGGGCCACACACTTAAATCACAAATATCAAGTTATGTTGGCTCTAAGCAGAACTCTTTTATCATGAGGCATTTAGGATAATGTTGCTATCATCCTTAAAACTACAAAATGAGAGACTGGGAAGAATTGCAGCAGCTCTAGAATAGGTCTTAAGATTTCGTTTGTTCTTAAAGTAGATGTAAATATGAAGTGCACACAGATCTCATACCTGGTAAAGGGTGCTATTGGAAGTGTAGCTTACAAACAAAAGCAGGGAGATGTCTCCTGCCAGCTGCCATCGTGAACCCATATTGACAAGACGACACTTGCATCTAGTTTTATTGTAACATTATTGAACAAAATGATTAAATGAACACTGTCTATAAGAAGTGCATTTAAGTAGAATTACAACCCAAGGGTATGTTTTAATTATTAAATGTGAGCACTATGAATATAAGTGCTATCACTAATAACACTGAAGATATATAACATCATGTCAATGATCTCTCAGCACAGTGAAACAAGAACACTTACCTTCCAAGTTATTGATGTTAAAATAGGCACACAGAGATTACTGCACTCCTGAGGTGACGTCATCAGGAAGATGAAGAGATCAAGCCCTTTCATCAGTGATAAAGTCCTTGACAGCTCTGTCCTAGGACACTGCACTTTGTAAATGGACAGAGAGTAATGTCAGAGAGAATCAGGATGCAGACCAACAACTGGGGTAAATTCTGCAGACTGTGCCAAGGCATATGGGAAATAATTTCCTGGTCAGTTCAGAAACCAGCAGGAGGATCTGTCCATGGTCTATTCTAAGCCAGGGGAAGCCTTTACTCTGGTCTCTTCCTTTCACTTCAATGTAAAATGAAAGTTTTACAGTTGTCTGGGTATTAAGGGTTGTCAAGAGCTTTTGTTGACTCATCGTCCTTAAGTTTTTTACTTAAGACTTAGTAGAGGTCAATGGGTAAAATAGTTGGTCATGAAGTATGAGAACCAGAAACCAACTCCCTAGAACATCCATGATATCTGGGTACATAGCATGAGGATTTGTTTTCCTTTCGCTCCCAGGGGAATGTAAGTACAGAGACAGGAGAAGGTTCTGAAGATCACAGAGGGCTAGTTTTCTCAAATTTGCTGTGAGCCCTGGTCAAACAAGGGAGAAAGTAAAGATCAACATCAATAGGTGCCCTTTAACCTCTGTTGACCGCTATGCATCTGCTGTAGATGTGTGTCCTCACCTGAATATAAACACACACACATGCATACACACATGCATACACACACATGCATACACACACAGACATAACACATGCATACACACATATACAAGACATCACACATGCATACATACACACATACACACATGCACAACATACACACAGACATCACACATGCATACATACACACATGCACAACATACACACAGACATCACACATGCATACATACA
>NW_004949117.1:3388101-3392265 GCF_000317375.1 Microtus ochrogaster | reverse complement strand
ACACACAGACATCACACATGCATACATACACACATGCACAACATACACACAGACATCACACATGCATACATACACACATGCACAACATACACACACGGACATCACACATGCATACATACACACAGATACGCAAACACACATACACAACATAAAAAAAAACACACGCACATTTTTTTATTCAATGTTACAGAACATTTTATTATTTCCTACTGTTAGTTCTAGGCCAGACTCATATATTATATCAGAGATGAAAAGAAATAGGTTTTGTTTGAAGACTCTGAGTAAACCTCCCAGGCCAAGGCTACACATATCTTTCAAAGAGGTCAGTGTTTAATCCTTGTGATACTGCCCCTAGTGGCAGTTACAGTCTGTGACTATTTTCTAATTTGAGGCAAACTAACGACAAGTTTCTTTTGGTTTTTTAATAATGGTATTGTAAAAGTAAGCTGGCAGCAATCTTTCTTTGATAATTGGCAAATTTCATCTATTTTATTTAATAAGAGTTAGTTGTAAAAAAAAAGTCTTAGTAATAAACCAAGCCCTCTGTTTATATATTATGTTATGGCTGTTAGCTTAGTGGTTTTGTGGGACTCCTAACAGTAGGAGTGTGTGTGACTCTGACTCTTTTGCCTGATCTTGAAACTCTTGTCCTTCTGTTGGGTTGCCTTGATATGAGGTCTTTTATCTTGTTTTAGTATATCTTTGTTTTGTCTGTTTGGCTGTCTTGTCTTGGATGCTTGCGCTTTTCTGAAGATTAAGCAAAGGGGGAGTGGGTCTGGAGGAAAGGAGACGCGAGGGCAACTGAGAATACTGGAGGGAGAGGAAGCTGGTAGGGATGTATTGTACGAGAGAAAAACCTATTTCCAGTAAAAGAAGAAGTTATTCTTTGAAAATATTACCCATTTCTCTAAGAGTATGAATCTAATTTTCATCTCCATCTTTTGACTTATAAATCTTTATAAAAGTGACACTTTGAAGGCATTGGGATTCTTAGTGAGCAATGGCATTCCCAAAAGTCATAAGCAGAGTCCAAAATAACTTCCATTTTTCCCACATGGAAAATTATAAGGGTGAAAAAATTCAATTTAAGACTAGGATTGTGTCTGCTAGGATTTAATTTCAAGTAGCTTATTGAAGGACACATGCTGCAGACCAGGCCTAAGAGTGCATCTACAAGTGCATGCAATTTCCCAAGTAATGAGGTTGCTAAGGTTTTCATTATTCTTCCACACTCGAGTAGTTAGATCTGATCAGTACTAAGCTGGTGGCTTACGGAGTTCTGAGTCCACTTAAAACGCCACCTTATCTATCTCCCGGTAGCTTATTCTGCAACATTATCCATCTCGGTACACACTAAGGGTCAGAAATCAAGGTTAAAATTCCCTTACATCCCAAAATAGACATACTAGTACCTGTCATCTGAAGCATAAGTGCTTAGGGGATTAGCCAGTGGGAAGTCAATTACTTTTATTGCCAGTCTAATATTAGAAAGTTTATATTGTGGCTTCTCAGATCTTAGCAAACTTGAAGCAACACGTTGCTGGGGGGGGGGGGGGGAGAGTGGAAGGGGGGGGGGGGGAGGGAAGGGGAACAGCAGAACATAAGACCACATCGGGAAGTTAAAGCCAGGACTGCTGCTGCTTTAAGAGCGAATGAAGAATGATACCGATTTCTGTGTTCTTGAGGGAAGTTATTTAAAGGCCTAGATGTAGGTAAAACATTTGGCTAACTTTTGGCAAGTACTCAGACAGTGATACCCCATCCGTGCCTGTCCACTAGGGCCTGCCTTTCAAAGACGTCCAGCCTTTGCCCTGGTCTAGTACTGCAGATAAGCCAAGAAAAGAAAGGGAGAAAGGTAAAAACTAATTTTGGGTGCTACATACATTTGTCGTGGGTCTTTGAAGACATTTTTATTGTTGTCTTATCTTCTACATAGTCTCAAATTTTGATCTACACGAGAATCTTTTTAGAATTATGTGGGAAGGATGCCTTTGATACAGGGCTGTCCTTTCCTTTCTAGCATTGAAGGGAAATGTTTGAGGAAGTTTTTGCCATAACTTTCCACCCTTTACTTTTTAGTAGTCAGTGTCACCCATTAGGAAAAACATCTTCAATACGTTTACATGACTTTATAAATTAGATATCTGTTCGAGTCTTGCACTTTGTCCCTAAGACTGCTGTGACAGTGGCCCAGCAAGGTGGTGACTTAAACAAGAGAAATTTACTGTCATGTAGCCTGGAGGAAGAACACAAGAATAAAGATGTCGGTAGACTTTCATCCTGCGATGGTGGGGGAAGGCTCTACTTCTATCCTGTTTCCTAGCATCTAGGGATTTGCTGGCGCTCTAGTACGCTGTGGCTTGTGAATCATTCACCCTGTTCTCGTTCTTTCTCACACACTGTCCTCCTTGCATGGTAGCCTGTTCATATGTCTGCCAGGACACCAGCTCTAGGATTAGGATCCATCTTAATGATTTTATTGCCAATTATTTGCCATTGTGAAGATTTCTATTTCCAAATAAAGTCAATTATCCCATTTCCCTTCATTTAGGGAAATACTGGGCTTCTGGTTGAACTGTCCAGTTTAACAATAACCACATTTTCTCTGGTGTTAGTTAGATTAGCCTTTATTTGTCGTATGCTTTTAAAGATTTGTTATTGTTACTAATATTATTGTTTATTTATTTATTTTGGTGTTTTGGAGACAAGATTTCTCTATCTTGCCTAGGCCAGCCTAGAACTCATGAGCCTCTGGCCTTAGTCTCCTTAATGCTGGCATTACAGGCAAATGCCACCAGACTCAGCTTTAGCTGGATACATGACACAGTTTCCTTGGACCTCGAAGAAAAGGCAGGCACATAATTCTCATTCCCAAAAGACTTCGATTTTGATGTTAGAGAGTGCAGCCTGGGCATGAGTATCTCAGAAAGCATTTTTCCCAATGATTCTCTCAAGCAGCAAGACAGAGTCACTCTGGGATGAGGAGTGAAGGTGTCCTCTGCCTTTAAGCAAGGGGTAGACAATGAGTCTATGGTGATAGCTGTTTTAAAGTTTGATTCCTTACAAATCCAGCATCAGGACAATTAAGCTAAAGTAAAATGACTGTTCAAATTCAGTTGTCACGATAGCTCTTTAAGCCAGATGTCTTTGCGAACCCGTCTTCTCTATGGGAACATGCAGCAGGCAGAGGTGGAGAGCCGACTCTGCAGGTGCTGCCCACCTCTCCTCACAAGAATCATTTCGCATTCTTTCATCAGGCTACCAACTCAGAACTCACCCGTGATGTCCTACGGGCAGCTAGCATGTACGTGTGAGGAACCACCACGCTTTCTCCTCCTTCCCAATCCCTGACTCACTAGCTGCTAAAATTCTCAAGCGTACATATTCCTTTCACATCCCCCTCTGGGGATATTTTGCTTACCCTCCTCCTAATTTTTGGTTCCCTCCTGTCCTTCGCTAAATCATCCCATCCAAATTCCAACGACCCAATCTTTTGCCTGTCTTCCTTGACTTGCCCTGGCTGTGATTTTGGTACCTCGGAGGCCAATAGAAAATACTGAAAGGGGAAGTCGAAGCGGAAACGGATGATCAGTTAGACCACGTGCCCATGAAAACCTCTTCAATCATCTCTGACAGAGATACAGTGATTTCATCGTTGTCCTAGTGTGCTTTATTTTGTTGTTGTCAAGATTAGATGAATAAAAATGAATATACAATCTGCAAACAGACCTGGAAAATATAAAATATCACATTATATTTTCCCAGTCGTTTGCATTACACTTAGTGATACAGCTGCAGCTGCCAGCTATTCTAGCTTTTCATCATCATTTCATCTGGCTCCCAGCTGTTAGTTAACCTGGCTGGGAACACATAAAGTAAAATTGAGTCATTATGGATCAATTTATAACCCAATGGCATTGACCTCTGCTATGTATCTTTTTAAGAATGGATACAGTGGGGTGTTGCAGTGCCAGACGTGGCGATTAATGCATATTATTGAAATAGGTTTTATTGTCCCAGGGACGCTTTTCTGAAAGTACAAGCCTGTAATGAAAGCCATCTTTATACAAAGGTGATCAAGAGCTGGAGAGGGAAGGGGGTTCTGGGAAATGCAGTTGCTCACTATGGTGACCGAGGCAGGCATTCTTCTTTTTTTTTTTTTTT
>NW_004949117.1:3360192-3385900 GCF_000317375.1 Microtus ochrogaster | reverse complement strand
AGGAGTTCTTTGGTAGAGTTTTTGGGGTCGCTTATGTATACTATCATATCATCTGCAAATAACGAAAGCTTAACTTCTTCCTTTCCAATACGAACACTGCAGCATCCTTCAAGCGGGATCATTGTGAACTTATGTAAACTTACATCGCCCTCCCCCAGGGTGCAGTGTTCATGCTCAAGGGTTTTTCATGGTAAATAAAGTCAATTCCACTTAAAAGACAGGAGATCGTGGTCATATTGGACAACATTACTTACATATAGATGCATGTATATGTTTTAAAACAGTCAGTTTGAAAGCCATCCTGCTTTGTTATGATGATTTTATGGTTGTGCTCTAAAACTGTCCCTAAAGAGGCAAAATACAGAATATTTTTGAATTAGAAGAACCTCGGCGTTTCTAACACTAGCAAAATATATTTCCTCCATCAGTTTTACCTTATTGTAAACTACATTTTTAAAATGTCCACAATGCTTCGAACCCTTATTTGTGTTATGTACTTTTTGTGTATTTCTGGATTTCTTTATGAAGTTTATTCATTTACTCCTTAAGGATATCTATCATCTTCATATAGTTGTTTTTAATGACTTTTACTAGTGTTTTAGCTGTGTTGAAATACCTGTTGTGGTATGTTAGTTGGAATGTAGTGGAAACATCTTGTCCTAGCTGTTTTGATTGTGTTTTCACACTGATATCTTGGCATCTGGGTGTGGGGTGATTATAGGTCTGATTTCTGGGTTTGTCTTTGTTAGGTTGGTGTTTTGCTCCTGGTTTCTGTCTCCTCTCTATATTTTTAATATGTGATGGCTGTGTGTTGCCTGTTTTACTAACCTGTTTGGCTGGTGTGTTCACAGGGAATGCCTGCTGATGTTGGCGGCTGGGATGCTAGGGTGAGTGGGAGGTTGGAAGGAGTGGTCCATAGGATCCACAGGAGTCCCGGGCAGGGGTGAAGTGACACCGCAGCTGGTGATCTGCTGTAGAACAAGGGAAGAGGCTGAAGGGTTGGCTCTAGGGGAGCAGAGAGAATGGAGAATTTTCTGTGGGCAGCTCACTTGGTGTTTTCTTTCAGGTGTGAGCAGCCTTGGTCAGGGGCCTCTGCTTGAGTTGGGGCCTTGAATATAGCAATGAGTCAGGGAAGAGAGGTTCAAAGAGGATGGTCTGTGGGGAGTACAGGAAACATGGACGGGGAAAGAAAGCTGTGTCTGGTGTTCTTCTGCAACACTAAGGATGACCCTGTGGATTCCGTCTGATGACGAGAGTGAAGGTGGTATTGTGGAGAGCCTTGTAAACTTAAACATTTGTAATACCATGACTCCATTTTGAGGCCCCACTCAGAATCACACTTGGAGACAGTGTGTAGCTGTGATATGTAGATCACGTATGCTTGAAGATGCTGCAATTCTGTTGAATGGGCTGTTCTAGATAGATAAGAGCAAATATGTCTTTGGATGGATTGAGTGGTCATTGCGTGCCTTTAATTTACTTCATTTAGTGGTTGCTACTCAGCACAAGCCATGATAAATAGTAGACTAAAGGAAACGGGAAAACTAGGAAAGATGGGAAATGAAATGTGTTCGATAGATTTTGAAATTACCTAATTAATTATCCTGAGTTTTCTTAATCCTAACTTTCTAGTCCTGTTCCTCCCGAGTCCTTGACCTTCCATCCAAACTCTTAAATTCAGACACCTACGTGCATATCCGATCAGTTCCTGTTCTGAGCAGAGTATACAGCCTCATCCATTGCTCGAGGCTCTCCCCACGGAAAGTGCTCCTGTTCTTGCTGCTTTATGCTGGGTTGCAGAGAGGAGCCTGTGTTGTTGAAGCTGCCCTTTCCCTGTAGGGTTTAAGTTACAGACTTGTACCTGCCTGTCATGCAGAACTGCCTGAAAATTATGCCAAGGTCTTCTCACCTGTGTATTTGTGTATGAACCTCTAGTTCATTCTAGAAAACTTTCTGAGGCCATAGGTGAAAGCTCCGAGAGAGATGGCTGTAAGCAGGCCCCGCAAGAAGCCACCGAACACATTCTCTGTAGAAAGACTCATTAAATAAAAAACAAAACTGCCCAACTGCCTCTGAGCGTGTAGGGCAGCAACAGCTTCAAGTTTCTTGGGTGTTATATGATTGGGTGACACAGGGAAGCAACATGTCATCTCATACTACTCTTCAGAAACCCCATTTTCATGGGGTCTCAATGCTCATGATCTGACTAAAAATCATGACTGTCTTAAGGACAACTCTCAACGGCCCATAATGTGCGCATTTGAAGATTAAGTTTCTAATACAAAACCAGTACATCATCTTCTGATTTGGAAGGCGATAAATATCACTGAAAACTGAATTATCACATAGAGTGGCTTGCGTGAGAAGTATCACCCACTGTCTTGGGCATTTTAATCCTTAGTGCATCGTTGGCGACACTGTTGGGGAGGTTTAGGAGGGGCAGCCTTGCTGGAAGAAGTGCGCCACTGGCTGTGGGCTTAGAGAGTGTATTACCTCTCCCTACTTCCAGCTTGCTCTCTCGGCTTCCTGCTCTTGCTGTCGTGCCTGCCTTTACAATCATGGACCCTCATCCCTCTGGAACCATGGGCCACAATAAAGTTTCCTTCTATCAGTTGTCTTGGTAATGGTGCTTTATCAAAACGACAGAAAATTAGAATAATCACTAATTCTGGATTGGGAAGTTAATATACAGCAGGTTGTTGTCCTTTCCGCAACCACTAAAGTGCTTCTTCTCGTTCTGCGTGGATTAATGACAGGAATGGGAAAATGCATATGTGCTAGACGAGAAGCTGCCTACCAGATCTCAGGCAATGTGTTCACTTTCTCAAATAAGGAGGCCACATCTGCTATAGCATCATAAGGTGCTCAGACTTGTTCTGTTCTTGTCACTCGTTAAAAACATTGAAAGGTAACCAGTAGGGAATAGCTTAGGACCAGAGTGATTGAGTGGCACTCAAGCAGCCCTAGGTTCACATACAGCACTCAAATTTATTAATTATTATCCAAATAACAGCTAATCAAGACAGTTTATCTGCTCTTGCTCTGTATTTGGAATGAGTTATAGATGATTTGAAGAACTGCATCATTTGGTTCTTACAGCATGGCAAATTTACCCTGTAACAGTAATGAAAGAAGAATAACAATAAAAATAGTGAATTATCCCAGGTGTTAATGGTGCATGCCTTTAATCCCAGCACTTGGGGGGCAAAGGTAGATGGATCTCTGTGAGTTTGAGGTCAGCCTGGTCTACAGAGTAGGTTCCATGTGAGGATTCAGTTCTATACAGAGAAACCCTGTCTCAAAAAAACACACAAAAAAAGAGAAAAATAGTGAATTATTTTACATACCAGGAAGTGTGAACCATATATAGCCATACCAGAGGGTAATTACTACTCCTGTCCTTATCTGCAAATGAAGCAATTAAAATTTAGACAGTAAGTACTACTTAGCTAGTGTGTGGAAAAGCAGGATTAGATCTTTGGTGGTTAGCTGTTTCAGTAAGCAGTAAGTGCTTTAGACCTCTAAGTTTCAGAGTGGCTTTGTTACACAGTGGAAGGTAACTGATACACCAAAGTGTATCAGTCAGGTTGGTTTTGAACTGACCATGTAGCTAAGGATGACTTTGGATCTTTCTAAAGAGTTCTTTACAAGACAAAAGCTAACTAACCTTGCATAGCATTATTATATCCTGTATACACATATATAATTAAATCTAAAATACACTTAGAGTATTCTGAACTCATTTGAATCTCCTAAGAGATTTGTCAGCCCTGAAGTATTTATGACTAAAAAGATATACTTAGGATACCCCTCTCTGTTTGTTCCATTGACCTGATTTTATCATTGGGCAGTTTAACTCAGTGCTTCTGTGTATGTGCGCAGCAGGAGAACAGCCTGATATCATTAAACACAAGAATGATATTGCTTCCAGGTCTTTAGTGCAATTGCTGCATGTCTTCAGAAAACTGTGAGGAATACATAACATGTGATGAGCTCATACATGTAATCCCGGCACTAGGAAGGTGGGAGGTAGTGGCAGGAGGAACAGGACGAAGTTCGTGGCCAGTGTGCTGCATGATATCCTACCTCAGAAAACAGAACAAAAACAGAACACAAACAATAAAAAGAAATCTATACATTAAGTGGTTACTTAACTATAAATTGATTTATATTTGAGTCAGGAATATGAGAAGTCATATCCATCTCAGATGGTATATATACAAACACATATATATGTATGCACACACACATACACACTTTAAATATCTACCTCTGTATTAAAACTTACACATTGAAATTTATAGTAACTCTTCCAAGCAGGGGGATGGTGGTAGTGGGAAAGACTGTAAGAGTGTGAAAGCTGTCTGTAATATTGATAGAGTTAGGTTTCTCTCTACCTTTGTGGAACATTTCAGGATTTTTGAAGTACTTTAATGTATTGCATGTGTATATCTGTGACAGGCTAGCAATGACAAGGTTGTAACTCTTTGAAATAGATGCAATCCGGAGCAATTTAAATCACTGCCAATGTAATAATGCTGGGATTTGTCTAAAGGGTGAGCAGTTTCTCCTTTGAATCTGAGTAATTTCCCCCCGAGGGCCTTGCAAACCAAGATTGCATGTCTAATCAGCTTGCACTACTCAACTTATTAGAACTGCTGTTTGATTAGGACTCGCTACAAATCAATAGAACATGAAGGTGCCCATCTTAATGAGCGGGGAGACTGCTATAAGAGACAAGGAAGATTGATCAAAGAACTTCCTAATCTTCACGGGCACTGGAGGCCATCTCTTTACAGAACACCTTCATTTTATAGACGAAGACAGGGAAATCCTAAAAAGTGAGCCAACTTTCCCATGGTTACCCAGCTAGTTGATAACCAAACTAGACAGGACACGATAGTGTCTTTCAGCAATGCCAATTGTCTGGAATGTGTCATGGCAGAAGTACAGAGGGCAGCTGGACTCTTCCTTTATAAGTGGAGATTAGTTTGGCTCTAAAGCTCTAGTGTTGATATCAAGTTTATTTGTGAGTTTTCCCATGAAATGCATTCATAAGGAAAGGACAGAGATTGGCTTTGCAGTTCATGTTTTGTTCACTCCTAAAAACTTAACTAAAAACCCACTATGTTTGAGGAATCTCCACTCTCTTCCCCAGGCACGAATCCCAGAATTCCCACCTTACTCTAGCTGACCGCTCTATTATGCCTGTAATTGAAGCAGGCAGAGGTTTGACTCCCTAGGAAACACCAGTCATGCCTCAAAAGATAGTTTAGGTATCATGACTTGAAAATGTTGCTGGTAAATGCTAGTCAGAAGCCAGGCATGCTGCAGAACACCTTATCGTACACAGCTCCCCGATCCCATCCACCCAGCAAGGGTTTCTCCAGACAGAAGGATCAAGAACGATGAGGAAGGAAGACTGAAAACAGCATTGCCCTGAAAGTCCTTGCTGAGAAAAAAGATGACCCTGTTTACTGTTATTTCAAATAGTTTGTAAATATTTCAGGACACTAAGAAATATACAGCAATTATACATTTTTATTTATTGCTGTTCCACTTTTTAAAAAGCAGTTTCTGGGTATTCAGATTTGAATCACATACCACCGCAGAAGTTATCGGTGGTGAGACTTTTCTTTCTCCTTTCCCTCTTTCTTCATTTCTGGGCCTATTTTTACAAGATTTGGACATACAGTATTTAACTCATTGTTTTAAGGAAAGGTAATAAAGGCTTCTTAAACTATTTTTCTTCCAAAGAAAATTCTTTTGTTCTTTTGTTAAGAGAAACTAATGTCAGGCTCATGGTCAGGTCAGAGGGCAGGCAGCCCTCTTCTCTCATGGAAATTTTAAATTAGCTTTAGCTGTAGCTGAGGGAACCATCAGTCAGAATTACATAATCTTAGCTTTCAGCCATCACTAGAGGCCATCCATGCTAAGACACAGTGCTTGAGAATGTCAGAGAGGGGTAGTCAGAGGGGTGCTTGGCCAATAAGAAGAGACTTAGCAAGTGAGCCCCCAGGCAAAGCTCTTTCACCTTGAAAGGAGCCATTGTGAGATTTCTTTCCTCCCTTATACTTTGGCCCTCTCAGGCTTCTCCAGTAGCCTGGTACCTGTTAGGTCTAGGTGCTGCTTCTTGTCTTGGCATGCGGAGTAAAGCCATCACACACCACTTTCATCTACAAACAAAATCTTTTCTAGAACCATTCACGGTCACTCATTCTGAAAAAGTAGAGAAAATTAAGATCATGACCAGATTTCAATCAAATAAAAGAAAAATTACTATCAAACACAATAAAAATCTTTTTTTGGCACAGGTAGTCTTACTAGAGGACTGCTATCTAAGTCTTTGAGGTGATCTTGCAGTTTTGCCTTGAAAGGTTAATTAAAATTGAGAAAATGTTTTCTTTCCAATGATGTCAAATCATTTCATTTTTATATTGGAAACACCAAACGTTTAAATGTATTCAGCATACAAAACCTATGGCATTGTGAAAGGAATGTACTTAGAGTTTGAAACATTGAAGCAATAGATCAATGTTTCTAAACCTTTGGGGTTCAAAAGACCCTTTCACGGGGGTCACCTAAGACCACCGGAAAAGACAAATATTTACATTACAATTCATAACAGCAGCAAAATTACAGTTAGAAAGTAGTAACCAAAATAATTTTTATGGTAGGGTGTCACCACGTCATGAGGAAATGCATTAAAGAACCACAGCATTAGAAAGGTTGAGGACCCTTGGTCTAGATGGTGCTTCAGTGGTATTGAGATATGTCTAGTAACTTTATATAAGAGAATGATATAATTGAGAAGTGGGAAAGTCTTGCTCATGATAAGCCTTGGCATAATTATAGAAAAAAATTAGATTGACTTTCTTTTCTTGGACTACATAAAATAACAACATATGGTCTTTAAAATGAGCTCAGTGAATTATTTATTTTCCATAGAATTTTTTTCTCTCTTTTCAGAGAGTCATCTTGGAAGTGACCTTTAAATATATATGACAAGGGTCTTCAACCAATAAAGGACAAGATGAGAATTTCCTCTTTGATAGTGGAAATTGATTGTAAAACATTTTGATTCTTTGAGAATTTTATATAATACAATTTGATTATATTTACCCCAGCCTCTCCCCCTGATTTTTAAATGTCTACTAGGTAGACAAGGATATAGTTCAGTTATGAAGTCTTTGCTTAGCCTCTGATAGAGTCTAGTATACAAGAGATAGCACACACACACCTGAATACATACCCTGGCAGGAACTTTTCAAAGGTGTCTAGTACAATGACAGTTCTGGATTGAGAGCTGACTCTGTAGTTTCCAGTTGCTTCAATAAGAAACTGAGGATTTAATGATGAAAACATTTATTTTGCTTTTCTACTTCATTTAGCTTTATTCTTTCTGATAGGAAAAAAGAGAGTCTGTGCCTGTTCTGTAGACTGAATAACAGGCTTGGTATCTCTGTGACCACACTAGTTGTGACATTCCATTTCAGCAGGGAGGATTTGTCAAAGAAATGGCAAGAATATGGTTGATACAATGGAGGATAAGACTGCTATATTTTGATTACCTAATTAACTACAGTGATAATCAGTATCTTTGCCATGGCGTATAGTGGTAGATGTTGGTCGTTAATGAGTTAGCCATTGAAAGAGTTGGTTCAATTCATCAGTAAAGACCGAACTTGAGTTGACTCTCAGGTGCTTCTCACCATTGGATGCTGGTCCAGGTGGGGAAGGAATGTTAATAAACATGAGAGAGAGAGAGAGAGAGAGAGAGAGAGAGAGAGAGAGAGAAAATTCTGGGAGTTAAAAACCTAAGGTGTGGCTGAGCTAGGTAATCAAGGTTGTATTCAAAAAATACGGGCAGTTTATCAGCATAAGAAAGTATTACTATGACGTTTTAATTTTAATTTTCTCAATTTCTCAACAAACAAATGGAGAAGAAAATCAGAATAAACCTTGCAGGATTAGAGAGAGGATTGAAAATGTTTATACACATGCCCAATGTATAGAACCACTAAATACTAAAAATAATGAATTATGATTTATATTCTAAATACTGTTATCAGGTCACACAGTACTTAGGAAGTAGCAGTGAATTTTTCATATGGATCTGATTTCTCTTTATCTCTGAAACCTTTCACTCTCCCAACCAAGCTCTCTTGGGGCTTTTGGATGTCTCTTTCTTGGCCCTGTTCAGCTCAGTGACAATGTACAGCTCAGGCTCAGCAATCCTAACCCACCTTCTGAACTTCAGATAGTGCCTGGAGAACTGTGTCCACGGGATTGGTTGTGAAATGCATTGATCTCTCCATGGAGGCTGTTTAAGACCCATTCTTGGAAACAGTTTCCAGAAATCTTTCAAATTGGTCAGCAAATACAACTGTACCGGATTCTAGAATTAGAATCAAGTAGACCCCAATAGCATTCTTATCATTTTCCATAAACTGATTTCCTTTGACGCAGAGCCTTCCTGGACAATCATTATCATTTTTCAAGGTGAAGTACGCAGGGTAGCAAGAGGTTTTAGATCCAGCACTCTGCCACGAAATGACATCATATTGTGCCAGGTTAAACTGAGCCAACATTGCTGTTGGTTTCAATGAACTAACTGAACTTCTGAACTTCAGTTCCTATGAGTATTTGTAGTGGTTATCTTCCTGTTTGTTGATTTTCTTCTTTTTTCTTTTTTTATTTTGGTTTTTCGAGACAGGGTTTCTCTGTATAGCCTAAGGGCCTGTTATGAAACTAGCTCTTGTAGACCAGGCTGACCTTGAACTCACAAAGATCTGCCTGCCTTTGCCTCCAGAGTGCTGGGACTAAAGGTGTGTGCCTGGCTCTGTTGATTTTCTCGAAAGAAGCAAAATAGATCTGTATTGTTTAAATAAGAGAAATAATTTCACATTTAGCTTCCATGTGATTATATAACATTGTAGCATAAAGCCATATGTGTTTATTATTTTCATGGTCCTATTTATATTTACTGCCGTGTGAAGAACATGCTGGAACCCAGTATGTTATAGACACGGGTGAGTAGCCTGTGATTTTCCATAAATCTCTTGAACATGTTCCTGCATTTTGATGACACAGTAGATTATCTATTTGGTTGAATGTGACTGTCAAGTATGTACTTGCAAATAACTGAAAAGGAGATGAGTTTCTATCATTTTTATCTTCACATAATTTTAAATATATGCTTATGATTCTAGAACTTTAGTGATATGTTGCATTCATCGTGATTGACTCCTGTTTGTAGTTATTTTGCTTTGTGCTAATTTGGGAGTTTGGCTTTGACCTACTGGTGCTCCCAAGCACACAATCATTTGATATTAGGCTAAAGCATGTATTGGGTGCAAGTTGAGACCCCTGAGCCTTGGTGTTCTGCTGTGCTCCCATGGGCCCCCCTCCCTGTACAGCACCTTTGAGGACTCACTGGGATTTTTAAAAAAGTATTCCATGCTCTGTCTTTCAAACTTCTTGTTAAGACTCCAAAAATCCTTAATGATGTAAAATAGTCTAGATACACGTAGTAATCACTGAATATGTTCAATTGTATAAAGGCCAATAAAGGAAATTTTCAGCAGCATTGGAAAGATTAAGTAGATTGGGTGAAAGCTAATAATTAAATTCTTTTTAGCTTCATATAGTCTAGAAGATATTCATAATTGTGTCCTTTCTGGTTTTCAGAAGTTTGCAGTACGTTTACCATGGCAAAAGTGGCTTATCTGCTTTACATTTGTGGAGTCTCCTATAATTTGTTGTTACTGTTGTACTGTGCTTACTTTTCTCCACCAATAGTAATATTTTAGTCAGACTAAGGAGGTATTAAATTTGGGAATGTAATATGATATTGTTATACTTGGGATTTTGCTTTATGGGATTCTTGGTTTGTTCCTGTTTAACTTGCAAAGTCATCATTGATAATGTGTCACTGACAGGAAGGTTTACATTTCCAGTATGCTCAGGATAGAGAGACCAGGTGGCAGAGCAAGGGCGGCTTCCATCACATGTAGTATCAAGAGGGAAGACAGCATGTCGAGCTGGAGAGATTGTGGAAAGGAGACCAGCTATATTTGTTATGTTACCCTTCCCTAGACTTTGCGGCAGAAGGGCTAGATATAGAGTCTTCTATAACACATCCCTGGTCACCTAGCAAGGGGAAGATAAGAACTCTCTTACCTGAAACCAGTTCTCTCTCCCAACCGTACCACTTAAATTCTGAAGTATGCAACACACTTTTGAGACCCATCTGGAAAGTCTAGAAATCTTTGCTCGTGTAGACAGAAGCTTGGCCGTAGACTGGCGGCAGAGGAGCACAGAATACGTGAAGGAACCCATGACGGTAGAGGACAGACATCAGAAAGGGTCTTTGTAATAAACGTAGCAGTGAGGTTTTGAGTCAGCCAGAACCAGCTGTGGAAGAGTGGTCAGAATACAGACTGTGAAGGAGGGGCGAGCCACAATCGTGAAGGACTTTTGAGCACCAGAGAAGGAGTCAAGTCCTAATTAGGGAGGCAGCAGGGAGCCACTCGGGGTTTTGTGTGGAGAAGCAATATGATCACAGCTGACAACAATCTTAATAAGACTTAATAAATAGCACAGTTTATAACCCTAGGCCAACCGCTGAGCCAAAGCCAAAGGCTGTGCTACAAACTTAGCAAACTGATTACTGTGAGGGTTTGATGGCTGGATTTAATCCCAGTCAGCCTTTGCCCTGGAGTAGAAGCTCCTGGAGACGCAAACAAATCCCTGCAGTGACAGGTGACATGTCTTTCCAGAGCCCACTTCCCTGTAGGGACACCCAGTAGAAATGGTTTGAGCAGCGCACCACCATTTCCTTTGCACCATTTTACAGACCTCTTCTTCCCTGTAAATATTCAATGTTCTTTATGAGTTTCCTCAGGCCTAAAGTCTATCACCATCTGTCTTAATACTTGCAATGGTGTTGTGACATCTTTTATTGGTATTAAGATATTTGCCAAATAGGAAGATGTTATCGTTTTATCCGCAGTTTGATCTAACAGCTAATGTTGACGACAAGATGATAATGAAATTTCAGCCAGCCTCCCCCTCATATTTCAAATGTTAGACTAGATAAATAGTGGATATATTTAAATGTTTTCTTCTTAGTGAAGGAATGGGTATGTAAGAACCAGTAAATCCCTCCTCTATGCTTTTGGAATTAGAACATTTTAATGTTTTAATTTATTTATGTATCTCTCAAGTAAGTGGGTTTGCACATGTGAGTGCCGGACAAGAGCACTGGATCCCCAGAAGCTGGTGCTTCAGGAAGCTATGAGCATCTCAAAGTGAGTGCACGGAACCAGGCTCAGGTCATCCCCAAGAGCACTGTGTGGCTGCGTGTGATTTCTCCATTTCTCCAGCCCCTGCATTAATATCATTTAAAGAAGTTGGGAGGATGGGAAAGAGAGGCAGCCAGAAACAGATACCAGTGTAGGAGAACAAGAATGGCTGAAGGAAGCAGAGGCACCGGAGCAGAGCTAGACTCACATCCTCATGGTGTTTTATTGCATTGCTTTGAGACAGAAATCTCACTGTGTAACCTAGCCTGGCCTTGGCCACCATGTCTTTTACTCCCACCTCCCTAGACATGAGATTGCCAACAGGAACCACATTCAATTAACAGGACCCAAGTTGGTTCTCTTAAAACATAAAACCAGGGGTAATTAAGCTTTCTCTATTACAGTTTAAAGTAATTACTCCAAATTTCTGATAGCACTATCAATCACCGTGATTACCCATTGATATTTCTTTGAAGGAAAACAAAGCCTTTGACTAAAAACAGCACATTTAAAATGCTTCAGGCATCAGGTAAGGTTCTTTTATTTATGCCAAGAAGGATAATAATAGTCTCAAATTAAAACCTGTGAGATTCAATGAGATCAAGGAAACAAAATGATTAACCAAGCACACAGCAAACAGGAAAAGCTCCATGTGTTAACTGCTGTGTGATAGAGTCCACATCCCACAATCGGAGGAAGAGTCTAGTAGGTGTGATGGTCTGAGCCATGCCCAGATCTGGCCAGTAGTCTGTTAACATCTATCCCAGTCCATGTTCTTTAACATATAATTTATTGTTTGAAAACTTAATACATGCATATAAAGCATTTTAATTTTACCCACTTTGCTCCCCACCAGTTCCCCCCATACACACCCAGCATCCTCTTCTCATTTTCATGGCCCCCCACTTTTGTTTCCTATAACCCACCGAGTCCACTAGTGTTGCCCATGTGCTCATGGCTGTGGGGATCCCCTGCAGCATGGGAGACCTAGCCGATGGAAGGCATGCTTGCCACTTCAGATCTTTCTTGGCCATTTGTTGTTTCTGAACGTAAACCTAGAGAGTCAGCTTTCAGATCTGATTTCATTGAGTGGCTCGGCTTTGTGTGGCTAGAAAGACTTGGTGAAGCTTTGACGCACGGATCAGCGAGTTTTCTCTTAGGATTAACGTTAACAGTCAATGTTGCAGCTAATGTTGCAAAGAAGCAGGAAGGAAACCTACGAAGGAAGAGGGATATAAAAAGACTTAGGAAGATTACACGTCAGAAGGACTTGTGCCTTTGCCACGAATCTTTTTAGTATCCTAAATCTAACACCTGTGTTTTGGATGCCTTATACCAGCTGTGTGACCTTATCTGGAAAGATGACAGCATTACCTGTGTTATAAGAGCATAAGGGGATGAAAGGATAATTAGTATAATATGCCTAACACGGTGGCTGCAATTGGCTCAGTGTTGGTCACAGCTGTTGGAGTGCCAGGGCACTGCGAAGATGACATCATCATGCGAATAGGAGAAAATGCAATTTTCTCCAAGTTATCACTCCAAAACATTTAGGGTTTGGAAACGTGTTTTCCAAAATCAATTACCTATCATTGCAGACATCAAACCTAAAGGAATTCATTTATTTCAAGCATGACTAAGAAAGTAACAGTTTAAGTCATTACTAATTGTGTCTTTTTAGCTCATATATCATAATTTCTGTTCTTATCATATAGAATACATACAAAATTATTGCCGTGCACAGAAAGTGTTTCAGACTTCCTAGCCAGTTTAAACATATGATGCCAGCAAGAAAGAGGTTTAGAAGACATAAAATCACACGTACTTTGACAGGGAGATCCAGTGGTAGGAAGCTGTGGATTTCAAGCTATGTCCATATATATAACATACATGTGAATCTGCATCCACAGAGGTATGAAGATCACTGGAATGTTGTCGATGGTTAGCTTCTTCATAGCCAGGGCACGCCGTATTAGTCCTCAGAGGATACATTCTTTCTAGGTTTGGACACATGCTCAGAACCAAAGTACACGAGCACTGAAAATATAGGATGATTTTGGTGTACACTTGAAATTCTGAGGACAGGTTAATTGGGTGTTTGAAGCCAGCCTGGACTACAGAACTGAGAATATCTCGAAATAAAAGTAAAACAAAACAATAAACCAGTTTTATAGGGTGAATCTCAGTTAATATAGAAAGCTCCGATTCCATCCATGTTATCTTCGGAAATGGTCACATTTACGTATTGATGATGAATTTGCAGGTGTCATTTTGGGGAATGGACTAGTAGGGGCTTTGCAAGGAGAGAAAAGCAGTCTCTTCAGTCCCTTTAATCACCGTTGTTGAGAAAATCCCTTATCCGGAGCAAGCATCTTCCCATGAGCTCACATTGACCTGAAAGGACAGCTCTCTCTGCCTCCTAAGGAGCTACTGAAGCAGACGTGTGGCAGGCTATTTCTTCTCCTCTACTTACCGAGAGGGCCTGAGGCACTGGCTTGTGCGTAGGCTTGTTCAAGGTCACAGCATGGGTCTGTCGGCAGCTCTGGAAAGAACATCTCAGTCCCTTGAGTCTGGAACGAGTCAATAGCCTGTTGGCTCAAAAACTAGCAAGTGATAGATGAACTGATTACATGGTTGGAGGCAAGGGGAGCTGAAATGCCATGGAGCCAGAGGGACCATGTTTATGCCTGCTGGGGAAGCAGGGGACCCCTCCGTACGGGAATGTTTCCTATCCTCCCTTAACCTTCTTCTCTCTGGATTGCTAGAGAACAGACCTCCTGTTCTCACTCCTCTTTCTTGTGTACCAGTTCAGTGATATATTTTTTTTTTCAGGAATCTGTGCTTTAGTTTTTTCTATCTAACTGCAATGGTGTGAATGTATACATTTATTCCATCTTATGGCCATATCTCAAATCACCTTGGATACTAATATGTAAATTAGACTTTACATATAAGCATTTATTCCGAAGGAAGGCAATTGAGTCTTAGACAAACACAAAAACAGTAATATGAACTTCTTTTACAGTGTTGAAACTAAACCAGTTTACTTTCCACTAGCCACTGAATCATTCATCGTGTGTGTGTGTGTGTGTGTGTGTGTGTGTGTGTGTGTTCATGCATGGTGCATTTATTTGCCCATGTGTTCCCATTGTGAAAACATGTGAACATATGTATGTGTAGAGGTCAGAGATCTACACATACTTGCTTTTTTTATCAACTGGGCCATCTATCTCTCCAGCCCTGGCCCCGCCTTCTAAATGTTCCCCTACTGCAACTCTGCTGTTCTGGAAACTAGCTTCTAGCATCTAGACATTTGGAAAGTATATGGAACCCATATCCAGACTATAGCAACAATACAAATAGATTCTGAGTCTCAAAAACAATATGCAGTAAAAGCACATTGTTTATATTAAAACCAAGATGCACACATGTAAATACATGTCTTGTACATGAGATGTTTGGAAGGCGTGAAGTTGGTATGAGCATGTGCCCGTTGGTTGCCTTGGAAGAACCGTCAATATTAATGCTTAGCCTAACTATTGTGAGTATGTATTTAAAGATTCCTTAAACATAATAGGATCCAGATGATTGTAGTAAAAATGTAGTAAGTTAATTTCCTAAAACTTCATAATCACTTTGCCGCTGAGTCCAACATCACTTATCAAGCTGGCCTAGGGAGTAAGACGGCTTTAGTTGTTCAGTCGTGGCTCACATTCTACCTTTTTCTGATGTATCGAGTCATTCTCTGTTCCTTCAGCTAGCTCCCAAATAACAACATAGAGACATCATTAATTATAAATGCTTACCCTTAGCTGAGACTTGTTTTCAACTAGCTCTTATTACTTAAATGAACCCATATCTTCATGAATCTACACTGTACCACATGGTTTTTACCTCTATCCCATTCTGTCTGTCCGACTCACTCTGCATCTGACTGGTGTCTCTCCTGCCAACAGATACATCTCGAGTTTCCTCTCTTTGTCTGGAAGTTCCACCTATCTTGCCTGCTTAGCTATTGTCCATTTGGCTCTTTATTAAGCTAATAAGAAGGTGTTTGAGGCAGAGACCCAAATTTACAGTGTAAACAAATACTCAGCAACATTCTTGTCCAATGTGATCTTCCTTGTGCTGACATTTGTTTTGCTACAAGAAGTTTGTAACCAGTGCCTCCACTGCTAGCAAGAGTCCAAGCATCTTAGTCCTCAGTCTCTGCCCCCACAGAGAAGAGGATGCCCAGTCAGAACCTTATACCCCTCAGTAGTTCATGGTGCCTACTAACAGTTTTTAGATATCAGTAAGGAATCTAACATTCCTAACAAATTATCACTTTGTTGAATAATTTATGACATAAATATTGTTAATATCATTTTTGGAAGAATAATACAATGTGAATATATACAAACAAACACAGATTGATTAATTATATTTCTCTTTGCTTGGAGAAGTATCTGACAGAGAAGCAACTCAAATGGAAAAGAGCACTTTCTATCAGGGAATTTTAATTCCTTTTAGTTAGGAAGGCAGCATAGGAGTGGCTCAGTCTGTAGTGGCAGACTGTGCGGTGGCAGCTTCTCATGTGACCAAACAGCAGATTGCACAAGGCCAGAAGTGGAGGAGAACATAACTTTCAAATATCCACAGCAGAGGTCTCCAGCCATCAGTTAGGCTCCACGTTACGAAGCCTTGCCAATGCCCTCCAGCCAGAGCTCTCAGCTGCAAACTGAGTGTTCAAACACAGGAGCTTATGGGACATTTCACTCTAATAACAGTGTGTGTGCACGTGTGTGTGTGTTTGTATGCGTGTGTGTCTATGTGTGTGTGTGTGTGTGTATGTGTGTTATGGTTATTTCCTGCAACTTCCAAAGGGTGTGGCTAAGCTTTTAACCATTCTGATTTTGGATTTCTCATTTTTGCGACGAAATATGACTGAAATTCTGTTAGAATTCATTTATGTCGTCTGTTATTTCTTCATTATGTTTAAAGTCTATGGGTGTTCGATACAAACATTTTCCAGTAATCTCTGCAAAAGCTTATTTCTTTGAATAGATGGCCATGGAAATTTATGTCCCTATAAAGGTGGAAGTAAGAATAGAAAGATTTTTGTAGTCATTCTATGTGAATGCATGTGGATGGAATTTTAGTGCCTTTATTTACATAATGAGTCGGTGTCCTTTTGTTCTCTGCAAGCTCTTTTTCCTGAAGCTGTAATTTCTTGCAGAATGAAGAGATTTTTCAAACATCAAAGGACATTTGCAAAGCGTTGAAGGAATTTTATATGTTATGTAAACTAATGGACTCGTTCAGTTTGCTTAATCTTTGGAAGGAAACAATGTGATGCAAGTAGCTAGCGTCTAAAAAATATGGTAGCACCTAGCCCAGATGAGAAGGAGGGTTCTACTGACCCCAAATGAAGGGTCTGCTTACCCAGAATGAGGGTTCTGCTTACCCAGAATGAGGGTTCTGCTTACCCAGAATGAGGGTTCTGCTTACCACATACCCCCTTCCATGTAGACTCTTTTTATTACCTATCTACTTTATCTCAGAGCTAATGGGGGGGGGGTGTAGTGTTGTTTTTAAGTGTCTTGCTTTTAAGAGCTGCTTTTGGGAGAAAAGCTTATTGATCTTTTTGTAGCACTAGGAGTCACACTTCTTTTATCTTTCCCTACTTCCTAGCAACTGAAGTTTGTAAAATGATACCCTGCCTCTATAGAAACAAAGTTGGTACATGTTTTACAGATTGAGAAGACTTTGGGAAGTAAGGCAGAGGCAGAGCAGCTCAGAGTGTCTTCGAGCTGATCTTTCCATCTCTCTTCCTAGCATAGAGAAAATGAAGTCTTATGAATAACATAGCCAACTGCCAATTGTTGTCAAAGGTATACTGAGCCCACCTTTCAAGGGAAAATGGTTTTAGCATCTTTTATTTCAACTTTATTCAATTGAAATTCCAACAACAGTTCTCTCTCCAACCCCTTCTACCCCTCCTTCACTTTCCCCCATCCCAGCCCACTTCCCAACCACTCCTCCCAAAGGGTAAGACCTTCATATAATCTGTCCTCCTTCTCTTTGACTGGACTCCTGTAGCTCAGCCTGGCGCTTGACTGTGGATCTCTGCATCTGGTTCTATCAGTTACTGGATGAAAACTCTATGATGACAGGTGGGTTATTTCTCAGTCTGATTACAGGGAAAGGCCAGTTCAGGGCCAGGCCTCCTCTCCACTGTTGCTACAAGTCTTAGCTGGGGTCATCCTTACGGATTCCTGGGATTTTCCCAGTACCAGGTTCCTCTCTAACCCTATAATCGCTCCCTCTAATCAAGATATTTCTTTCTCTCCCACTCTACTCCGTCTCTCCCCCAACTCGATCTTCTCCCATCCCTTTCCCTCTACCGACCCTCACCTTGCCCCCGGTTTACCCAGGAGATCTCATCTACTTCCCTTTCCCAGGGTGATCCTCTCAGAGTCCTTCTTGTTACCCAGTTTCTCTGGAACTGTGGATTGTAGTCTGATTATCCTTTGCTTTACATCTAGTATCCAGTGATGATTGAGTACATACCAAGTCCGAAAGGAAAAATTAACTTTAAGGTATCTTAGAGGTACCACAAATGCACTACAGTAATGAATATGATTAAAATACATTCTATAAAATCCTAACAATATAAATAAAATGAGAAAATATTATTTTTAAGTGTTCAACATCCTTAACTATCAGCGTAATGCCGATGAAAGCTGCTATAGGATTCTACCTCACCCCAATCAAAATGGCCGTCATCAAGACGATACAGGAGAACAAATGCTCTGATCTAGAGAAGAGGGAATCCTTACACATTGTTGGCGAAATATACGTAGGGCACCCTCTGCAGAAATCAGTCTGGAAGTTTCTCTGAGTCCTAGAAATAGATCTACCGTAAGACCCAGATACACCACTCCTGAGAATGTATCCAAAGGGCTCTTTATGCCCATCCATGTTCATGGTTGCTGTTTTCACAGAGCTAGGAAATGGAACCAGATCCCATGTGGTATGCATTAACTGAGAAATGAGTAGAGAAAATATGGTATACACACAATGGAATTTTATTCAGCTCTAAAAAGAGCTTAAATTATGAAATTAGCAGAAAGATGACAGAACTGGAAAATAATTACACTGAGTGAGTTTACACGGGCCCGGAAATGCAGACACTGCCTGCTGGTCTTTGTCAGTGCTTCACAGCTTCTAATTCTTGATTTGAATCAAGTGGAATAAATTTACAGACCCGGAAATGACAAAGGGGCCATGAAGGAGTGAGAGGAGGCCTTGAAACACTCTCTTAATGTGCCAGAATAAATCCTAATGCCTCTTCCTTCTTCTTGCTGTGATCTTTTTCTGAATATCGTTTTATATTTCTTATACAAAATTGAAGTTTTTCATTCACTGTTTCTAATAAATGTGGTTGCTAATAAAATGTACTCCAACAATAAAAACGTTCTTTTAGAGATTCAACATACAACTTTGCACTCCTGGCAGAATTTGCGTTGGTATAAGAGGTGTGTACACATTTCTGCTTACTGTGTGTTCCCTTGTGAGAGCAAAGTCTTCCTTAGGTAAGACCTTCTGTTAATGAATACTCTTTAAAATTTAGTTTGAGCATTTCATTCAGCTTATTTTGATCATATTCTTTCTTCTCCTTCAACTCCTCCTAGATCTCCCCTACATTCTTACCCACTCAATTTCATGTTCTTTCTCTCTTTTCAAAAAAATATTAGTATACACTTTTTGTGTCTACAATAATCTGACATAAAGGAGATCCTAAAATTTAATTTAAATAAAGAAATAGAGAAAATGTATTTTTTTTCAAATCGCATACCACTTATAGCATATAGACTATGTTTTGTGGAAACTGTAGTTTCTCAACCAACATTGCTTTTGGTTGTTTGAAGGCAGGGTCTGCAGATGCACTCCACACTAGTCGGGAACGTACAGCACAGCTCAGTCTGGCTTCATTGATTCTCCTGCCTCTGCCTTCTTCTCAAAGCTAGGATTTCAGAACACCATATCCAGAACAAGAATGTTCTGATTTTTTTTTATTTCTAAACCATGTTCATTCATTTCAAAGTGTTTTCAGTCACAATTGAATTAGGTAGACCCATGTTTTCTAGACTGCCATACGAAGTAGATTTTATGATTTTCCTCTTGAGAATAAGTAACATGTCCTTCATCAATAAAGGACAAATTAAAGAATGGAAAAAAACCAGCATCCTGGTACCAAAACAATACTTATCTATATACTGTACCATATTTGTACAACGGTGCTACTGATACAGTACTGCTTTAATACTGGGGTGTTTGGAGCCACTAGTACATCACTAAACACACACACAGAGTGGGAGGAGCAAAAAACAAGAGCTTTATAGTCACACACTTAGACCTGGATTCTAAACTTATCTCTACTGCTTTTGTAGTATGACTTCATAGAAGCTTGCCAATAAAATTGTTGACTAAGTGCCAAAGAAGGTAGTCATGTTCAATGCTAATGACATTTTATATACACATGTAATAAAGTCCTGCATATTATCCTTCCCTGTGAATAAAATCTCAAAGAACTTGCTAACTTTCAATTCATCGTGCTCTGCAGAGATGAAATTACAGGGTAAAAGAGCTTTTACAGGAATTAGTCATACCCGAAAAACGTGAACATAATTTTATTCAACTGATATCATTTTGTTTGTCCTAGAGGGAATTGATAGTGTTGTACCTTGTAGGTGTGACTTCATTAATAGTGCATACAGTAGACATCAATTTTAGAAAATCTGGTGTTATGTAGATATTATGGTCTTAAAATTGGCTTATTCTTAGGCCCACATGTTACCAAAAAGCTATGGTAGAACAGATTGTCTTTGAAGAGTGGATAACAGGATTTCCTGAACAATTGAAATCAAACGTGCCATGTGGACCCATAAACATTTTGTCCTCAATCCTAATAAATGTCTTAGGGTAATCTTCATAATAGCTGTATGAGAGTATCATGTTTTCCGTGTTCACACCCAAGGCCCCACTGTACTACATAGTGGGAGAATCTTGCAGTGAGGATATGTTTTATGGTGAGCTATCAGATATACTGATGGTAGGAAAAGGAACCTTTCTCTTCCATTCCTTTGCTTATCTCTAAGTGGCAGAATAACTTCATATTCACTAACATTTTGTCATTACATCTTCACATAAAGTTTATAGCGTAAGCTGATTTCTGCATCTAAAATTGTCAAGCTACCATGAATCAATACTGCCAAGTCTCTACTCTCGTTGTCCACTTTTCAAAGAAAAATGGGATTTGGTTTTTAGCTGCAAGTCTTTGGAAATAAATGATTAAGATAATATTGAAGAGACAGCTTAAAAGCCGGAATTTTTGAGTACTAAAATAAATAAGTAGCATTACCAGATTGCAGTTAAAATACTAAAACAACTTGTTAACCCAGATGAACATGGATTTGTTTGTTTTTTTCCAATTTTTTGATTCTGAGATTAAAATATTAGCGATTTCTTACCCCAGGCATAACTTTTAGCCATTGTTTCATTTTATTCTGTCTTGTATTATATATTTGTTTACAAAATAATGGACTTCATGATGAAGTCATATGTACATATTATTATACTCTGCTCTTCTCTAAATTTTTGTAATTCCAAAATTCTTGTAGAAACATATGTATGTATAGGCACACACAGAAATATACATAACATACACACACGGTGCTGATGTTAGCCTTAGGAGAATGTAATGCGCATTTCTGTATTGAAGATCAAATAGAAAATACTTCCGGTATGATCAAGCAAGAGCATTGGGTATGCAGGGAGACCTTTTCTGACATTTCTAAATTTGTTGTCTAAGGAGCCTAATCACAGAGCCATTTGTGTACAGGACATCAAGCGGAGGCTGTTCAATCAGGCCCTGATTGGCTCCAACTGCTTCCTGCAATTTAGGAGACCTGAAAAGTGGTACTCACCAAACACATGCTTCTCACCTCGTTTATTTCCCGCCGATGCCCATAGACTGGTGGAAAATTGGCAGTGACTTAAGAGGCTTCTTCTTCGGGTGCAGAATGCCCATCAACTGTGAATTCTGAACCCCAAACAAAGTGCCGTGACGGAGGTGGAAATATCACAGTTAGTCATTTCCTTCCTCTGCACGGTCAGCGCCAGGTGGGCCATCTGCACGACACCTAAGACAGACACTGGGGAACAGCTGCCAGGGGCATATGACAAGGGCAGATACCCAGGGAAGTAGTCTGGCATCCACAGTTGGAAACAGCTTGTCGTTAAGGGGCTTGTGTTTCAGGGCATCCCCACACCCAGATGGCACCACTTCTAGCGAACAGAAATCCAGGACCCCTCCTGAGGCCCTGTACCCCCTGTCACCTCCTAGAGACTTTGTTCCACTTTTAAATGTTCTCGGAAGGGTCCACTTAGTTCGATTTAAATTAAATGATACGTAAAGAAATAAACGGATATGCATGCTGATTGGCTTCCATTTTAGCAATGATTCCAGCTTAGGAATTCTTTAGGAAGAATTACTTGCCATGGCAAGGCATATCTTTCTAGTTTTCTTAAATCTCAAGACGTTCCTCGGGACAAATGTTGCAAAAATGAATTTATTGGCTGAGAAAAGTGAGGTCCTAGGTGACAAGCATGTCAGCCTCAACTTTGTCCAGTGTGGGAGTGTTGGCTAACAGAAGCATTGGCAAGTCCAGAGACTTGTCTTTTTCAATCTGAGGGCCGAAAGAAACAAACAGGACCCTTCTCAGGTTGTGCTATGGAGGTTGAATTTGTGGGAGATTTTCTCCATTCCAGAGACACAGAGGGGAGGAGAACAGTTGTGAGAAGTGGCTGATGTCCTGGACAAAGACCCTCTCCTGAGATTAGAAGAGAGGACCGTACAGCCTTGTATTGGAACATGATTGGTTCTTAGGCTAGTTGGCTTGTGACCTGCAGAAGCTGCTCAGACTCTATCCTTCCTTCATCAGTCCAGTGTGGTTATCTCTTGGTACCATCCTGCCTGATGGTGTTCCAGGGCCATAGTGAGTGTTTCTGTTTACGCATGGGAGTTTACAGGGATCTCCAGAGGGCAAGAAAAACCTAAGAACTGTATCGGGCCTCCCTCGCCCTTCCTTTAAAACCATGCTTTCCTCTTTAAGCCACGTCTGTGTGTTAGGACATTTGTGATTTCTGGTTGAATGGCCTGGCTGTTGACTTTTAATAGTTTTTCATCTTCCATATCCAACATTTTGAAAATTTCCATTAACAATTAAAAGACATTGTGGGGAATAGAAGTCTAAAACTTCTTGAGGATATTGATTGGAGTTTGAGAGCTATTTTCCTGTACAGTGCTATAATTGTAATGACTTGGTAGAGGGTTTGAACACTTTACTCCCAGTGTTCAAGGGGCTAAGAACCCAGAGGGTTGTGAATTCACAGTCGGATTGGGCTATAGAGCCAAATATGGCCTCAGTCCCTCCAACCCCAATCACTAAATGTGCCTCATCTATGTAATATCTGCTAACACGTAGGAAGCATGTTCTTTCTTATGCTACACAGGACTCCAACGAGATCAGTGCAATCAAACAGGGGAAAGAAAAGAAAGTGTTCAAGAAGTCAGTTCTCCAAAGAGTTCACCTTGCAATGTCTTACAGTGGCAGGTCACATGACATAGAGCAAGTTCCTCAACCTTAGCCTTAGTGAATTTTCTGGAGGGTTTTTTGGTTTTTTTTTTTTTTTTTTTTTTTTTTTGGGTTAATAGAAATGTAAAAAGCACCTGTCGTCTAGGCCACCATGCTTTAACATGTTTACCACAGGACCCAGCACATGTAAGAATACAATGACGTATGACAGTAGCAGTGTCTTGGAATCTTGTTGATAAAATGAGCTCTATCTCTAAATGACTCCTGCGTTTTCTCTGCAAAATAAAAACGATACTTCTTGAAGCAGATTTCTCATATGAATATCAGAAATCCAGCTGTAGTCCCAGTCCCTCTGCTTGAACTCAGTGAAAGCCGTCTTTCCTGGCAGGAGAGGAGGTTGTGGTGTGGAGCCTGGGATCTCCTCCTGCACTGGGTGTTTACCTGAATAACTGGCTCCCGGAGGGAGGGGCGGAGCTTGCGAGACATAAGAGCTCACAGGTAAGTCTTGTTCAGCTGATGCAGATCCAACTGAGCTTTCAGGAGGCTGTAAGGTTACCTGCCACCTGCGCAGCAATGACCAGGGACAAAAGCAGCTCCGGGTAGGTGGCACCTGCCAGTCTCCATCTGTTCTCACTTCCTGGGTTAGGGAGAAAATGTCTCTGGTTATGACATGGATCTCTAATTGCTGTGTAAATGGGAAATCAAATCTTTGTGGTTACAGGACCAAACAGATGTTTTCTTTTGTTTTTTTTTAAATTGCCATTTTGTTGCTGCAGAATGAGACCATGTCATAGGAATGGGTACTAAAGAAATGTTTTTGGCTTGATCCTTCTGATATGTTTGACTTCCTGTGTTTATTGATGCTGATCCCTTTCAAGATGATAGTGCTTTCTAACTTCTTTAAAAACAACAACAAACCCTCCCATATACCCCTCCTCACTCTTTATCAAATTCATGGCCACTTTTTTTCCGTGATAGTTGTTACAGTATTCCTAAGTACGTTAAGTACAACCTGCCCAGTCTCTGTAGTGTTCCGTGTGTTTTCAGGGCTGAGCACGTAGTGGTGATTACTCAGCTGATGTGCTCTCTGAGGAGAACTCTGTCTCCAGTTCTCAGCACTCGGTAGTTGTCCGGACTCCTCTGTGCAGTGCTGCGGCCTCCTGGACTTTTCCCTGACCGTGTTAGCATGTCTCTGTTGTTGTCCTTGTTCAGCTCATGATCGGCCAGCCTCTTAATTACTTTTCTGTCGCTGTCCTGAGACACCATTACCAGGCAACTTACAGAAAAACGTATACTGGGTTTACAGTTTCAGAGAGGGAATTCATTACTGTCAGGTCCAGAGTATGGAAGCAGGCAGACATGGTGCTGGGACAGTAGCTGGGAGCTTATGCATTGAGAGAACAACCACAAGGGAAGGAGGGAGGGAGGGAGGGAGGATGGCACAGGCTTTTGAAACCTCAAATCCTACCTCCAGTGACACACCTCTTCCAACAAGACCACATCTCCTAATCCTTACTAAAGAATTCTAACAACCAGTGACCAATTTATTTATTCAAATAAATGAGTCTTCAGGGTCTATTGTCATTCAAACCCTCATAGGCAGCTATGTTGGTGAGACTGTATGGATGTAGCTTCTAACACCCCTAGCAGACAGAAATTCTGTCTTAATATTGTTGCTTATAAATTCCTTTATTATTTATTTATTTATTTATTTATTTATTTATTTATTTATTATGTATGCAATGTTCTGTCTGTGTATATGCCCGGAGGCCAGAAGAGGGCACCAGACCCCATTACAGATGGCTGTGAGCCACCATGTGGTTGCTGGGGATTGAACTCAGGACCTTTGGAAGAGCGGGCAATGCTCTTAACCTCTGAGCCATCTCTCTAGCCCTATAAATTCCTTTATTGGAAATAGTTTTTTATCTGGGCAGTGGTGGCGCACGCCTTTAATTCCAGCACTTGGGAGGCAGAGGCAGGCAGATCTCTGTGAGTTCAAGGCCAGCCTGGTTCACAGAGTGAGTTCTAGGAAAGGCTCCAACGCTACAGAAAAACCTTGTCTCAAAAAAAAAAAAAGGAGACAATTTTAATATAATATATTCTGGTTATGATTATGATTTTCCCTTCTCTAACTCCTCCTAGATCTTTCTTCTTCCCCACCCACCCAAATCTGTACACTTACTTTCTTCCTCTCATTAGGATAATAATCTGTATCTAAATAATAATGATAATAATAATAATAATAAAAAATGGTGATGATCGAATTAGATAGAAACAAAAATCAGAATAGGACAAAATAAACAAACTGAAGAAAAACTCAAAAAACACATAAACACAGAGGCACACACATTCACACACACAGAAATTCTATAAAAACACAAAATCAGAAACCATAACACACACACACACACACGAAATGTAAGGTTAAAAAAAGCCATGACAAAGTATTATATACAGAAACCTTCAAAAAAGACCATTGAGTTTGTCATGTACATTGAGTTTGGCCATTTACTGCTAGGGCATGAGGCCTGGCTTTGAGAGTAATCTGCTTTCCATTTTTGAGTGGTTATTAATTAGAGAAAGCTTCTGGCTTAGGGATGGGGCTTGTGTCCACTTCTCCTCTCAACATTGGGCTCCCATCAGGCCCAAACCTGTGCAGGCCCTGAGCATGCTCTCACAGTCTCTGTGAGCTCCTGTGTGTGCATAGGTCCTGCTGTGTCCTCGGTTTCCTTCATCCCCTCCCCCTCCCCCTCACTTCTC
>NW_004949117.1:3325907-3359732 GCF_000317375.1 Microtus ochrogaster | reverse complement strand
CCCTCACCCCCTTACCCTCTCCCTTCATCCCGTCTCCATTCCACCTTGTCTTCTGCAGGATTCCCTGAACCCCGAGGGAATCACTTTTTATATTGCCCAACACAATTAATGCTGTTCTTCCCTTCTGATAAGAAGTTTATACGTGGGAAGGTGGCAAAAACACAATTCTTGAAACTTGAGTGTTTAACCAGATTACTTAATTAGCATGATGCTGCCTGTCTTGACATTTACACTTGACAGAGAATTTGCATTTTGAAGCCAGAAAGCCACAATTATTTGGAAACGATTTTTTAAAATACAGATTTTTTTTTTTACCTGAAGGATAGAGATTATCCAGGGTTTGAAGATGTCCCATGGAGAGCTAGCCTGAGCTCATGCAGCTCATGACACCCCCTTGCTCACTTCTAGCTCTGAATAATAAGATAAAAGTGTGTATTTCTTTTTGCCTTCCTTCCCATGTATATTAAAAGGCTGAAAGCCACCCAAAGCACTGAGCCAAAAGCAGGTGGTTATGCAGAGTACAATTCAGTTTTTAAAAGTTTTATCACTTACTGAGAAACCTTATCAAATTATGTTGTAGAAATAGCTTCAGAGGGGAGTCCGCTGACCATGGAGGGCTGCCACTGTTTAATATAGGCTACGTGTATCTTGTGTATTGTTCTGGTTACCGACACTACGCGTGCAAGATTCATTTCTTTGCTCTCTCTTTGGTAGTGTAGAATGTCCTCACACAATTTTCTTTGTTCTTAAATTACAACCATGTATTTGTTGGTTCATATTTTTAAACAAAAATGAAAATGGTACAAATTTTTCAAGTCTGTATTGCACCAAGTCGCACATGAAGGCTCTTACTTCGTGGGCGGTGGAAGTTCAGCTCAGCTTTGCCTTGGTGTGCGTTTCACATGATGAATGGGCCATGATTTATTCATGGGATGGTGGATGCTCAGACACGTGGACGATCAGTTGCCTCAGTGTTTGAAATAGACACCTGACCAAAATGAGCCAGGAGTCTTACCAAAGCTGTGGCCTGATTATGAAGTGATTCCTTGTCACAGTGCATTGTTCCTCTGATCTTTTAATCAAAATCATGCCTGGAATACATCCTGGCATGTTAAGGGCCTGTTTTTCAAATAGTTCCCTAACTCCTCTAAGGGTCCAGGTTCGTATCTTTCTCTCTGTATTTTCTTCAGTTTGAAGCACACAAAAGGTACTCAGCAAATGAAATTTTAGAACCCCACACACAATGTGAAACTTCTGACGGAAGGAGAAAGTTACTAAATAATTGATGTTCAGAACTTGGACCAGAATGGAAAACCACACAATCAAAACAAACAAACGAAATAGATGGTGAGGTCATGAACATGTCTCCATGTTTATCCTCCCCAAGAATGTGAAGCCCACGACACAGCAGCAGCTCACTGTACCGGACAAACAGCAAATCCCACACAGCCTGGAGCTCTGTTAAGAACTTCTTTCTGTTTCAATGTAAAGCAAACTCCCAACTGATTGGCTATGATTGGTTTTTCCCCTGGTGTTTACGCAAAGCAATTCTTTCATTAGATTTCTAAGATATTTTTATTATTTTTAATTATGGGGATGTGTATGTCTCTGTGTGTGTATCTACATGTTTCTGTGGGCTATTCATGGAGAGCAAAAGTGTTGAAGCCCATGGAGCTAGGGTTACAGGTGATTGTGAGTTGTGCCGGCTGAGTGCTGGGAACCAAACACAGGTCCTCTGTATTGGCAGTAAGTGCTCTGAACCCCTGAATCATCTCTTCATTCCCCATTCCTTATTTCCTCATAAGGGGCAGCTCCTCAGCCTGTCGTTACCCTGACTTTTCGACTTCTAGAGTAGTGTTTCTCAACATTTTTAATTCTGTGACCCTTTAGTACTGTTCCTCATGTTGTGATTACCCCAATCATAAAATTCTTTCATGGCCACTTCATTTTGCTACTGTTATGAATGATAGTGTAAATACCTGATCTGCAGGATATCTGAAGTGTAACCCCTGTGAATGGGTCATTCGACCCCAAAGGGGTCCCAACCCCACAGGATGAGAGGCAATGTTCTAGAGTAAAGAAAAGTTGCTCACTTGGCAGCTCTCTACGATGCACCCACTGAGATGAATTCCTTTCACGACTCTAATATCTAAAAGAAATAACACAGTCATTTTTCAAAGCCTCAGGGTGACATACTTTGTTATAGAGGTGACAATGTAAAGGTACCCGCCTGAGCCTAAGAGGCTGCCATTTGTAATTTAGGCACTGTATTCTGCATTATCGGCAGTACAGGGCAATGTATATGAGTACACGGTACTTCCAAACAGCCTTATTTTCACTGTGATTAGAAATAGCCATGTCTTTACATTGTTGCTAAACTTTCTCATTTTAATAAATCTTATGTGCACATTTACTTCAAAGCCAGCTTAAATTGCAGAATATTATGATGATTGCTTTTAATGCAAATAGCAAAAAATTATCTGTTTCTTTTCAAATGTTAATTTTAAAGTATGATAATAGGAAGTTTAATTATTTCAAAATAGAACAGGAGCAATGATATTGCATAGCTTTTATGCTATAATATTTTAATGGGATTTTTCAAAAAGTACTTTTGGGACTAACAATACTACTTTATTGTTTATGTATCTATAATTTCATTTATATACATTTCTTAAGGTTTTGGCTCCTGCAAGTCTCTTAAGTTGGCATTATAAGAAAACTCAAGATGAGTAAAACAGCTCATTCCCTGTGGTTTTACAGGTTTGTGGGTAAAGCCAAGAGATACACCTTTAAATAATAAATGTGATGTAAGATCAGGAGAGCTGCCACCTGCTCCGAGTGGGTGTCAGATGCACCTAAGAATGTGACATAGAGTCGGGGATAAGGGCATCCTTGATTAAATGCCCACTGTCTGCTAGGTCCAGAGCTCCAGCATCCAGAAAACATTTTGTACATAGGATACATGGACCACGGTTTGACTCCTTACAGTGGCATTGAAGTTCTGTATAGTAAGATCATGTGGGTAATTGCTTACTCAGTGCAAAGAATGAGGTTGTTTATTCTCAAATGATAATTTAAAGATGATACAAAATGGGTGCTCAACCTCACAAATACACAAAAGACAAGATGGACAGCTGTTTTTCATTCCATAGTTCTGAAATTTGTAAAATCAATGTAATCTGAACTCTAAGTCTTTTTATCTAGTCTGTTAAAATGACAGTTCATGAAATAATGTCAAATTACCTATTAGGTATAGATAGATAGATAGATAGATAGATAGATAGATAGATAGATAGATAGATAGATAGATAGATAGATAGATAGATGATAGATAGATAATAAATAGATAAATGAGAAAGGAAAAGGGAGACAGAGAATATCTAAGAGCCAACAAAATGCCTTTGCACACTAAGAATATGAATATAATGTGTTATTAATGTATCTCCATCTTTTTCATTCCAATATTATCTCCCAATCATTGAAAAACATCCAGATTTACTTGAAACTATAGATTCTTGTGGATGAAAGCAGATTATTTTCAGACCTGCCCTCTTCCATTCTGGGTATTTACTTTGCAAAGTATTGTTATTTGTAATTGATCCCCACGAATTGCACTGATTTATGCAACATGGTGTGATAATTTGATGCACACATTTAATGATCAAATCTGGGCAATTGGGATAGCTATTAGTTTCACTTTTCCTGTTAGGAACATCCAACATGCCCTCTATTAACTATTTTTGAGCATGTAATTAATTGTTATCAACTATGCTCACGCTGTCATACTGTAAAGCATTCTCTCTTCCAAGTGCATACCTGTGCTCTCTCTCTCTTCATCCCCATCTGCCCTTCCCACAGCATTCAGCAAGAGCTACTAACCACATAGCAGTGCTTTGCTCTGTGTGCTTGCTGCTTGTACATAGCCATTATCCAGGAAACTTGACTGACTGTAGTTTAATAGATTGCCTTCCTTCAGTTGGCTATGGAATGGTAAGGAATGAGAAAACCCTGTTCCCAACGTGTCTTGGGAGACCTTCTGCTGGTTGTTTATATAAGATTAGTGCCCTTGCTCAAGCTATTCCTGTAAAGTCTTGTCGTTTTGGTTTAATCAGAATCTCTTTAAGTTCTGCATTATTTGGATAAGACCAAAGATGTACCAAACAAATAACAAAATGCATTAAACCAATATTTGTATACCTTTCATCAGTGCTATACAATTTATTTGACAGTGAATGATTTGATGTGAAACGTTTTAAGCCAACCTGACATCATAACCTAAAAATGGTTAGTAGGAACAAATACGAGGAAAGCTTCATAGAGCAAGTTTGAAGTTTTAATTCACAGGTTTTCTGCTAATGAAAATATCAAAGTAAATGTAGGTCCTTTGGAAATGTTTCTTGAGCTTTTTTTTTTTTAAAGCTTTAGAATCAAGTTTATCTGTGTGCCTCCTGTTAACCATAAGGCTGTCTACTTATAGAATTGTGATAGTGACCATCAGGCGGAGACTCTCAGGAAGAGTGCTATTGACATCTCTGTCTGTCTGCACAGATGCAGCCACCTGGCACACTTAGATAAAATGTGCTAGCTGCATCTACACTTTGTTTTGTTCTCAGTGTGTGCATTCGGGTACTTCACAGAGAATTCAGATTTGGGGGAGAATTCTGAGGTTACCAGTCATTACTTCTGGTATCATCAAACATATCCTTAGTGTTTCCTGGTAACTTAGACTGACTCCCAAATTCTAACAGAGCTTTGCCTTCTATATGGGAAGTTGGTGCTGTTCTGCCCCATAATTAGAAACTTTGAGGAATATTTTCTGGCTTTGTCATTGCTGTCAGGTGTTATAAATGTCACTTCACTTCACAGAAGGACTTGCCAGCTACTTTGCATAACAGAGCAGAGAATAGGAAAGATCATTTTTGTGCTGTGAAGCTTCAGGAAGGAAGTGATCTATAACTTGGAACGGAACAGGAACTTCTTAAAGCAATCCTGAGTCACTGCAGGCTCTCAGCGAGAGAGCCGTGACTCATCTCAGGTCACCCAGAGGCTGGGGCTCAGCTGCAAATAGAACACAGACCTCAGCCCTTACTCCCCACCCACTTCCTCTGACGACTCGCATCGATCTGTTGAGTCACAAGACCATAACGTGGTGCAGCTGTTTCCTGAACAGCTTTCTGTTCAGGAATTTTTAGCCTGTTCTTTTTTACTCAGCAGAAGCAGAAACGTTACTTACTAAAGAGGCATTGGGTTTTTTTTTTTTATGTATCGAAAGGAGACTAAGAAATACAACAATTTAATTCACCTGTGTATAGCACCATTGTCTGGTGTTGCTCTCACTGACGAAACAGTTCAGTTAGAAATGATTTAGTGTCACGAATGTCATTTGCAAGAAAGAGAAAAAGCTGCTCTCATCCAAGGATGAGCTATTCTTCTCTGTACCATGATTTCATCTGTGTGGGTTCTGTAGCATCTAGAACATCCACACATAATAAACAATGCAAACAATGTGTTAAACAGCTGTGACTACATCTGATCATAGTTAGTTTCTCTCCCAAGACCCTAATGTGACTCTTTCTAGAGACTCATCTGTGGAAGAATGGCAGATCAAAAAGGGGTCAGAAATCCTACAGTGTTGACTGAGGTTTCTGTCCCTCCTGGTCCTGCAGTCATTCAGTCCCAAAGGAATACACAGAGGTCTACATTAATCATAAACTGGTTGGCCTATTAGCTCAGGCTTCTTATTAATTAATTCTTACATCTTAACCCTTGTCTGTGTTAGCCACATGGCTTGGTACCTTTCATCAGCGAGGCATTCTCATCTGCATCTGGGTGACTACTACAGACTGAGCTTTCCTCTTCCCAGAATTCTCCTGTTCTCATTGTCCTCCTCTACAGTCTGCCTGGTTGCCCCACCTATACTTCCTATGTGGCTACTAGCCAATCAGCATTTTATTAAACAAGTACAAGAAACAAATCTTTACAGGGTAAAACCATTGTTTCATAGCACTACAGAATAGCCAGGCAGTGGTGGCATGCACCTTTTATCCTAGCATGCAGGAAGCAAAGGCAGAGGTGAGGGGTTCTCTCTGTGAGTTTGAGACCAGCCTGATCTACAGAGTGAGCTACAGAACAGCCAAAGATACACAGAGAAACCTTTTCTCAGAAAAAAAAAAAATCCAAAAACCAAAACAAACAAAGACAGAACAAAAAATAAATCCTACAGAACAAATAAATGCTAAAACTTCACATATGCATGTGTGAACATGTACTGTGGTAATGTTTTGTTTGTGATCTAACAAATAAAGCTTGCCTGAAGATTGGAGTGCAGAGTTAGCCATAGAGGTCAGGCAGTGGTGGCATACACCTTTCATCCCAACATTCAGGAGGCAGAGGCAGATGGATCTCTGTAAGTTCAAGACCACCCTGGGCTACACAAGATGGATCCAGTCTAAAAGAGAATCAGAGCCAGGCAGTGGTGACTCACACCTTTAATCCCAATACTTGGGAGTTCCATTAGCCTTTAATCCCAGCGCTAAGGAGGTGGAGACAGAAAGGGATAGGGCTGGGCAGAGAGAGGAATATAAGGTAGGAAGAGACAGGAGCTCACCACATTCAGTCTCTGAGGATTTGTGTAGACAGTATCTTGCTCCCTTCCTTCTGAGGACTCGGTAGAGGTAAAAAAGTCTCTCCAGTGGCTGGCTCCTTTACTTCTCTGATCTTTCAGCATTTACCCTGATATATGACTCTGGGGTTTTTATTATTAAGACCAGTTAGAATTCACACAACAATGTACCCTATAAACTGCAGCTTCATTCAATTGCGCATGTGTGAACATGTGTCATATAAACTGCAGCTTCATATTATCAGATAAAAAACTAAATGCCTCCGACATCTTAACCAGCAGAACTTTCCAACAACTTTCCTCGAGTATTTTGGTCATGCCCCACTTGGTAAGCTAGGATTTACTCAAGATTAAGTTACCCATTAATTTACTAAGTGCTTGCAATATACCAGTGACTGTGCCCAGTGGTGGGGCTCACTGCTGAGCAAAGCAATTACTTCTTTCTTCCCTGCTTCCAACAGCTTATGTAAGAGCCATCTTCTCTCTTTCTGGGTCTGTCTAAATAGGTGAAAGATCTTCTGCTTCCTATGTAGGAGTCTTTCACCAGAGAAAATATAATGCCAGGTTTTGAAAATCACAGACATAATGTCTGTCTACGATACATATTTCCCTTAATGTTTAGGCCATGACTTTGCCCTCTTGTACATACCAGATGTTTCTTACTGCACCAGTTACTCTTTTGTTAATTTCTCTCTTCACTAATATAATAAATATATTTCTTGTGATGTTGTAATATTTTGTTATCCTTTTGACACAGAGTCTGTCAAAATTATACCAGTAGGACTAACTTTCCACAAGGGTCACGAACAAGCTATAACCAGGCAAGATTCCTTCACAAGAGTTCTGTTTCCTTCAGCAACAGAGTACTACATGGACCATTGATTGACTGGTACACTCATTCCTTCATTATCCGTCTGTTGTTTTCTTAAAGAAGTGCATGTGTAGTACCTGCATTGTGTGAGCACGGGACTGTCTGTGCAGGGCATGGTTGATAAAGCAGACATGGCGTTCACCTTTTGGTTTCCAGCTTACTACTTGCTGTCCAATGTAGAGTAACTTTCAACGCCTTTCCTTCCATCAGTGCCTGACATTAAGAATGACTCAAGCAACCGGCCTCAGAGAATCTCTCTACAACCTAGGTACCTACAGACTTTCGTTACTTGCTGAAATTGCCTACTCCTTCAAATGATGCCATGGACAGTTCCCTCAAGGAAGACACAGGGCTCACAATACATTATATTCTGCTTCCATTTGGCTGAGGCACTGGTGAAGAACAATCCGTGGATTCTAGTAAGATGCGAAGACCTGGGTTTGGTTTCTCAGTTGCCGTTGCCAGGCATTCCAGAAACATGCTTGCCAAGCAGAGTTACAGGGCCCCCTGAAGCTCCGTTTCCAGAGCAGCGCTGATGACAGCTAATGATTCAGAAAAGCAGAACATAAACGTGGCCAGCACCTCTTCTTTGTGTCCGTGCAACATCAGGACTATTGCCAATGAAACAATTTCTGTAGTTATTACCATTTTATAAAAACAAGTTAATTTTATAAAGTGCCACGAAAGCATGGATTTTTGCAGCCACGCTGTCCTTTATTTGTCCATTTAAGGAAAAGTGTTGCTGAAAGGCAGTTCTTCCCTTTGCTCAGAAAGTGCCAGCTGTGTGCTCACTAAGAGAGGGACTGGCAGGTGAAACAAAACCATGAAGGTTCGAAGAGAGCTGCTTCATATATTTAAATACAAACATTTGTAAGAGTGTAACCTATTTTAAATTATCTATTCCATGTATATAACTGACAGAATAAACTAATATGCAAATGCCTATGAATTAATTATATATCCTATGCTCATAGGTATAAGACACAAGGCATTATTCACCCCAAGGAAAGAAACCTAAGGGGACATAAAGATGAACACGGGTACTTTAGAGTCTGTTTTGTCTGAGGATGGTCAAATTCACCCCATGATGCCTAAAATTAAATTAGTACCATTCCTTTGCAGTTTAGGGATGGGTTTCAAATAACCATGAGAAAATGCTTTTTCAAGGTCAGGTGAGGACAGAGAAAGTGTCTTGGGAAATGATATTTTTTTTAGGTGTCTTAAATATGGGGAGTTTGAAGGAGAGTCAAGATTGAGCATGCAGTTTAGGGAGATAACCTTTAGAAGATATTCTAGACCTGATTCACATTGAGTGTGGCTTTCTTTGTTTGTACCTTGGCAATAATAGTGCCTGTCTCACATCGCACGGATCGTTATGCACGGCAGAATAGACGATGCACACTAATTGTCCCCCAAAATATAGAGAACGAGTATTTCTGCCACACCAAAGGAAGTTACTAATTAATGCGAGTGAATAAGACCTGACTAATGCCACCATTATTCATTAGCATCTATAAGGAACATCCAAATTAAAACACATACGGATATTGCAGGGCCTTTTGTTTATAGAAAAGAGCACTGACTCACTTATAGAAGATGGATTTACTGATGAAATGGTTTTCTTTTATATTGATTTATTCAACATTTTAGGTTTGTGACAATGTGTTACTCCATATAAGACCCTCCCTACACTTGCCGGGCGGTGGTGATGCATGCTTTTAAACCTAACCCTGGGGAGAACAGAACAGCTGGATCTCTGTGAGTTCAAGGCCATCATGGTCTACAAGAACTAGTTCCAGGATAGACTCCAAAGCTACAGAAAAACACTATCTTGAAAAAACTTAAAGAAGAAAACAACATCCACCCTGCACTCATAGACTGGCCTTGGTAGGTAGCTACGGTCAGGAGGTTTCCTGATTGATATGCTTTAAGCAACATGCAAAGGTCCAAATAAGAGACAGCGTTGTTCTTCATATTTGTTTGCTCTGCACTAACTACGCTAGTTTGTCCTACAACCTACACTTGACTCGCTGTCCATGCCTATACTCTTCAGTGCCTATGGTGAGCCCTGGGAAAACACAGTTGATTCTGGAACCAAGTGGATAACAAAGACAGTGCTCTGGATATGGCCTCTGAGCATATACTGAGGGTCCATGTGTACATCTCTGCCAGCAAAATCATCATTCTCACGAGACTGTTTCTTGACGTTATCAGCAGTATTCCCCTATGTTATTCTAAAACATTCAATATATTAAGAATCCAGCAAACACATCCCCTGTTCGGTACCATGCACGGGCACCTTGGCCACAAAGAGCACTGCATCAGGAGTTAGGTGACTAAATTCTGACTCCTGCTATTCTGTGACCTTGAATGATGCTTTCTTTAGACCCAGTAATTCACATCCCACGGATCAAAATGATAATCTATAAACATTCATGTTTACCACAGTTCAGCAACAATTAGTTACATTCCTCCCTTCAATACCTGGTATTTTTCTAGTTATTTGTTGTTTATCTTTTTCCTGTTGTTTATCATTTTCCATTTTGTGGCTAAGAGATCTCTGCTTTAGAGGGTTGAAGATGATAGGAGAATGTAGTGGAAGGAGACATCTCCACTCTTCAAATTGCTTGTTTCTTTATAGCAGTATTTTATCTAACCAGAGAAACAAAATCAGCAGAAAGGAAAGTGGATGGAGAGCAGCAGAATGCCAACTTTAAATGAGTTATATGCCCTCCTTACTTAAATGACTCTCCCATATGACTTCCAAATACAACCGCCCCTAAGTGGAATAGGAAAGGGATTTAGCAGGAAAGGGGATTACTGAACCAATTTTCAACTTAATCCACACAGTCAATGTTTGGTTTTTCTGCCTTAAACTCAGCCACATATTAAAGTTTCTATTTCTCAATAACTTTTCCCTTGGAAACAGAGTTTTGTTGTAGAGCCCAGGCTGCTCTGGAACTCCATGTATAGTCTAGCATGGACTTAATCTTGTGCTGATTTTTCTCCTGAATGATAGGATAATGGGCATGAGCCTCCACGCCAAGCTCAATAACCATGTACACTTTAGAACTAAGAGGACCTTCTAGGCCTGTTTGTTTCCAGCACTGCAAACCAATCATGGTGCAGTAGAAAATGCTCTTGAAGCTCTCTCTGTCCTTTCGGACATAAAGCTAAGTCTGTGTGGCAGATTGGGTGTGGGTGTGGGCGAAAAGTATGAGGGTGAGTCCAAGTATGTTTGCCTGAGCAGCTGCAAGGATGGAGTTGCCATCCGCTGAGATGGGAAAGGTTGAGGGTAGAAGAACTTGAAGGAAAGGAAACTTATTCTGGGCACGTTCTGTTTGTGATGACCATTAAGCGGTTAAACAGAAATGTCAGTGTTTGAGGCTTTGGGGAGGGCCTGGTTTAGAGATATAAGTTGGATAGTTGGCCACATGTAAATAGTCCTTAAAGCCAGGACTTGGCCACAACATGGGCGTCGATAGAAAAGAGACAAAGGTTCCCACTCTGTCCAGTGTTATTCAGGACAGTGGTAGAAGACTTGCCTGGAGCAGTGAGACAAGACAGAAAAAGGAGATGCGATGAGACAGATATGAAAAGGCAAAGTGAAACTATCCCTATTTGCAGACTACGTGACTCTTTACTGAGAAGACCCTAGACGCCCCAGCTAAAAACTCTTACATTTGACTACTTTACTTTCAGCAAAGTAGTGAGTTACTAAATTAACAAATTAGCAGTCCTGATATCACCCAAATAAGAATCCACTCAAATATCATTTTTTAAAAGCCCACATCCATTATAGTATCAAAGAATACTTAAGAATAAACCTAGGAGGTGAAAGACTTTACAAACAAAACAGGAAGGCACTGAAGAAAGAAATTAAAGAAAAGATAAGGAAAAGAAAAAACCTTTCATGTTCCTGTACAGGGCCAGATCTACATTGCAAAGATATCTACGCTGACAAATTGAAGTACAGACTCGGTGGTAGAAATGATACTTCACCTGAAACCACACTACAAAGCCGTAGTAACAAAAACAGCCGGGTATGGCACAAAACCGGAATTGTAGAGCATTAGAATAAAAGACCTGGGAGTAATCCTACAGAACTTTAGGCACATTCTTTTCAGCAAAGAGTTCAAAAACATACATGGAAAAATAGTATGTTCTTCAGCTAAAGAACAAACAAACAAAACCAAGGATATTTGCTTGTAGAAGAATGAAATTCCATGCAGGGTTCAAGGTCACTCATTAACTATGTACCTGGTAATGAAGGGACAATATAGGTTTCAAGGATCACAGCATAGATTTGTTTTTCAGTGCTGAAGATTATTTTTTCTGGAATAGGCATAATATAAGAATTCTTGAATCGGCATAATACATCCGTGGATAGGCGTAATACAAGATAAAATGTTGTGGAATATTAGTTTAAGATGTATTACATTCATTTATGCTGTGGAATATTCGTTTAGATGCAAAGATGTGTTGCATTCTTTTATGTTGAATTTGTTTGACTCTGTGAATCTGTGTTACTCTGCCTGTCTAAAGCATCTGATTAGTCTAATAAAGAGCTGAGCAGCCAATTGCTAAGCAAGAGGGGGATAGGTGGGGCTGCCAGACAGGCAGAGTAAATAGGAGGAGAAATCTAGGCTCACAAAAGAGAAGAACAAGGAGCAAGAAAAGGAGAAGGAGAAGAAGACGTCAGGCGACAGCCACACAGCCAGCCGTGGAGTAAGAAAGAAAGAAATACAGAATATATAGAATAAAGAAAGGTAAAAGCCCAGAGGCAAACAAGGTTAAAGAGAGAAAGGGTGATAATTTAAGTTAGAAAAGTTGGCTGGAAACAAACCAAACTAAGGCCAGGTATACATAAGTAAATATAAGTTGCCATGTATTTATTTGGAGCTGGGTGGCAGACCCCCAAAGACAGAGAAAAAAAACCTCCAGTAAAATAACATGTTAATGATTCTGATTTTTATATAAAAAGAGATTATTTTGTGCTAAACTTTGCACTCAAGAGAATTCAGGACTCTGGTAATTGAAGCAATATGATCAATATATAATTTATCACCTTTGAAGAGGAAGAAACTGTTATTTTATAATACATTTTAAAATAATTTTAGACCTAGAAGCATGTGACAACAGTATTTCTTATTTGTCCTTTGGCCCAGTTTCTCCTACTGTTAATATCCTATGTTACTATAGTTAGATTATTGAAACATGGGAATCTCTGTAAATGGGATTCTGTTAATTAAGTCATGAGCCCTATTGGAATTTCAGCATTTTATGGTTTCCCTTTCCTCTATTTCATGATCCAGTTAAGAATCCTACATTTCATTTCTTTTGCTTGCTTAGTAATCACTCAGCTCTTGTCATTTTCCACTATATTTTCAATGCCTTTGCTAGTGTTAGTGAGCTGTGCTTAGTAATTTTGCAGACTTTTGAATGTTTCTGTATGATTGGATTAAAAAAGTCAATAATATATCAGCTAGTACTCTTTGTTCAAAAAGTAGTAATATTCCATAGGTATGTATAGTTATATAAATTTTAGATACATAGATATATAGACATTTTAAATACATTCTGAGCAATATAGAGTTGCCATTTTCTCAAACATAATTTACTGAGATTTTCTATTCACAAATAAAAGGTGAGTCAGTAAACTAAAAAAACATTGTACAGTTCACTGTTCTTGGAAATATAGTAAAATATGTGGTGTAATCATTAAGTCATGGAAGACACTTATACAGTTTAATTGACTTCATTGATTCTTTTGTTGCTTCAATATCACTTCTGCTTAGAGGTAATCTCATATTCTCCATCTAAATATATATCTGATTTGTGTGTGTGTGTGTGTGTGTGTGTGTGTGTGTGTTTTGTTGTTATTGTTATTTTGAATTCATTCCTATTCACCCAGAAAAGTCAGTAGTCTCAATTCATATGGTCTTCTGGTCTATCCAGGCTACACGTAGCTAAGATTTTGCAACTTTCCTTGTCCATCTTAGACTGTGAGGTATATTTGTTCATTTATTTTCTATGAAATCCATGTAGTAAACTGCCTGGAAAATTTTATTTCACTGCCGTTTTATAAAGTACACATTACAGCTCTATCCTTCATATTGTTTTTTTTTTTAAATAATTTTCTGTGGAGTTTCAAATGATTGACAAAGAAGTTTGATTATACTATCAGGAAACAGAAAATTCCCTCCGTGTGTTAAGTAGATTCCTGTTTGGGAGCTCACGCTGACCACGCCAGCTTCCTCCCAGCCATAAGGCAGGATGGAATGAGATGCCAGAGCACAAATAAGCTGCTGCCACCACCGGACACCTGGTAAGACTTCTGATGATGGTGATTAAATAAAGGTCAAAGAATATCACTGCGCCCTAATGGTAGTCATCACAGCCTGGGCCTTTCTCCGGCTGCCTTTGAAAAGACTCTTTGAAAGAAATGGGCTTTGTTTAGGCAGTGAATGTTCTCATTAAGCATCTCAGGGTTTCTTCAGAAAAATAAAACCAAATGCTAGGGTTCTGAGTACTCGATTGTAGGTTTAAAGGAAAACTAAATGTAACCTTTTGTTATGAAAAATAATGAACTCTTACGATAACCAGAAAGGCTTTCTTTTAACACAAAGTGCACGTCTTTCTACTTTCTAGAAGGCTTCTGGGAGGCATCATGTGACCTGTCCTGAAATGTGTATTTTAAAAGGGGGGGGGGGGGAATTGCTCTGATGAAGTGGAAGGGGACAGTGTGAAAGTTCTATTGCAGAGGGCAGAGATTTCTAAACAGAACTATTGGGAGCGATGCTAAAAATGGTCCGAAAAATTTTTCAGTGCTTTTAATGCAGTTGCCTATCGAATCATCCCCATGCTTTTGATGCATAGAGTTCAATCAGAGAAATTTCAGCCTGACTTGTTCAGTATCATCAGGACCAATCCAATGAGAAGCCCTCATTTCCTTCGGCTTTCTACCGAAAAAAAGTATCTTTCTTTGCTTCTGGCATGAGCCCTAAAACACGTGGTGGGAGGCAGGAAGGCTTCCAATGTCCAAGCTAAAGACAGATTGCTTAGTTGTGCATGTGATCATGACTCTAGAAAGAATGTGTGAGTTCTAGTCTTGTGTCTCCTGAGAACTAAAACGTAAGGATGGTATAAGATGCCCCCACAGGCACGTGAGGGAGAACCTGAATCCTGTGTGGCAGGATGCACGGTGTTACTCTCAGCCCCTTCTCAGCATGTCACCGTGGAGAGCAGCATGGGATGCCACAGTGTGACGGCTTCTCTGTTGCCTCATTTTCTCTGTTTAAGATGAAAAAAATATATATATAAATTCTAGTCTCAACCAAGTGAAGTGTGTACAAGATGGAGAATGTTGTCGGGCCTTGCTGGTGTAACTTTATGATTGTTTGTGACAGCGTTGTGGTTGTTTGTGAGAATGTTGTCGGGCCTTGCTGGTGTAACTTTATGATTGCTCGTGACAGCGTTGTGGTTGTTTGTGTCTACTAGGAACATTTTGTCATAAATACATCAGTCTTTTAATTTCCAATATTAAAAAAATCATTTCATTTAATGTATGCCTCAATTACAAATCCATACCAGGTGTATCAGCACTTTCAAAGAAGAATCCTGGAGCATTGGAACACAAGTCTTTTTTATTATTCATTTTACATTCCAACCACAGTCCTCCCTCCCACCCCTCCTCCTACCCCCCCCCTCTCCCTAGGCCATCCCCTAAAGGCTAACGCCTTCTATGGGGGGGGGTCAACAAAGCCTGGCAGAGTAAGTTGAGGCAGGGCCAAGGCCCTTGCCCCTGCGTCAAGGCTGAGCAAGGCATCCCACCAGAGGGAATGGGTTCGAAAAAGTTAGGTCATGCACCAAGAAATAGATGATGGTCCCACTGCCAGGGATCCCTCAGATAGACCAAGCTACACAGCTGTCTCCCACATGGAGGCAGGGAAGACGTTTAGTTCTATTCAGGCTCCACAGCTCTCAGTCTAGAGTTCGTGAGTTCCCACGAACTTGGTTCAGCTGTGTCTATAGATTTCCTCATCATGATCTTGACCTCCCTTGCTCATATAAATCCCTTTCACCCTCTCTTTGACTGGACTCCTGGAGTTCAGCCTGGTGCTTGCCTGTGGATCTTTACATCTGGTTCCATCAGTTACTGGATGGAAGGCTCTATGATGACAGGGTATTCACCAATCTGATTACAGGGGAAGGCCAGTTCAGGCACCCTCTCCACTATTGCTAGGAGTCTTAGCTGGAATCGGTCTGTGTGGATTCCTGGGAATTTTCCTAGCCCCAGGTTTGCCCTAACCTCATAATGTCCCACTCAAGATATCTCTCTCATTACTCTCCCATTCTGTCTCTCCCCCAACTCAGCCATCCCATTCCTTCGTGTTCTCATCCCCCATCCCCTCCTTTGTACTACCACCTCCTCTCTCTCTCCCCATTTTACCCAGGAGATCTCGTCTATTTCCTTTTCAGGGTACAACCCATGTGCCCCTCTAGTGTCATCTTTGTTACCTAGCTTCTCAGGAGCTGTGGATTGTAGTCTGATTATCCCTTGCTTTATTTCTAGTATCCACTTATGAGTGAGTACATACTGTGTTTATATTTCTGAGTCTGGGTTACCTCACTCAGGGGATTTTCTTTCTAGTTCCATCCATTTGCCTGCAAATGTCATGACGTCATCATTTTTTCACAGCTGAGTAGTACTCCACTGTGTAAATGTACCACATTTTCTCTAGGCATTCTTCAGTTGAGGGGCATCTCGGTTGTTTCCAGGTGCTGGCTATGACAAATAATGCTGCTAAGAAAATAGTTGTGCAAATGGACTTTTATAAGAATTAAATTGGAAACTGGAAGTGAGGCTTAGGGCGTTTCCATAGCTGTTAGCTGCTGCTATTAAATATGGGGAGTCGCTGTGGCTATGCTCTGTGTGATGTTGGCCACGGGGCAGAAGGCTGTCAGAATAGAAAGGAATAAAATGTAAGGAATTTGAGAATGACATGATGCTAGCTGGTTTTGTGTGTCAGTTTGACATAAGCTAGAGTCTTCAGAGAAGGAGCTTCAGTTGAGGAAGTGCCTCCATGAGATACATCTCTAAGGTATTTTCTCAACTAACGATTGCTGGAGGAGGGCCCAGCCCATGGTGGGTGGTGCCATTCCTGGGCTGCTGGTCATGGGTTCTATAAGAAAACAGGATGAGCAAGCCAGGAGAAGTAAGCTAGCCAGCAACCCTCCTCCATGCACCAGCTTCTGCCTCCAGGCTCCAGCCCTGCCTGGGTTCCTTCCCTGACTTCCGGCAATGATGGACAATGATCCGAAAATGTAAACCAAATAAACTCTTTTCTCCCCAACTTGTTTTTTTTTTTGGTCATGGTGATTCACTGCAGCCGTGGAAACCCTAATTAAGACAGACACATATATGATGGCACGCACCAAAAATTAATGATAACACCAGCCTCAAAATAATTATTAACTCGGACTAATGAATGACCTTAAGTGGTGGGGTTATTTAGGAAAGATTTTGCCCTTAACGTGTTTTCTGTAAGTGACAAATCTACAAAGCCTGAATGTGGTCGAAAGAGACTTTAATTCTTTGCTTACTATTATTTCACAAAGCACACCACTTTTTAATTTTTTCTTTAAGTGAGACATTTCTAGTCAAACTGCAGTGGATTCAAAATTATGTACTGTTCCTTAAACCCTGACATTTGGCAAGGTAGTATTTTGATTTATGTGGAAAAGCAGAATAAAAGGGCAAAAACAATCACGTTGTTGAATTCATTTATGTCTGGAAATTGGATGAAAAGTTGCTTATCAAAAGGGTTATGACGTGCAGCAACTGGGTAGAAGGAATTTTCTGGTTTGTTTCACTGGACTTGGCCACACCCAGAAAAGAATATTTTTATTGTGAGAACTAGATAAATTAGAATCATACTTTTGTGGAAAAACCTTTGCCCTTTGGGAAGTTGGTGCTTAAATTTAACACACTCACACTAATAATTCTAAGAATTATTGAATCATATGAAAGAAATATCATGTAACTTCTTCCACTTTTCTGTTTTTTATTATAAATCCATTATAACTCAGCAGTGAGAAAACTTTACTGAAATTATTTAAAAATTAAAATATTTTAAGAAAATAGTGTAGAATCTGTATTGTGTATATATGAGTTTGAACGTGTATATTTTATTTTAACGGAGACTATATGTATGTATGTATGTATGTATGTATGTATATATATATATATATTTGCATGCACCTATGGCAGTTTATGTTCCTTTCAACAATTCTGTTCTGCATCAGCATCACTACTTTTCAAAGTGTCTATCTGTTCCTCACTGAACACTATAGCAATCGATCATTCCCCTTCCCAGATGATTATATGAACACGTGAGTTTTCAGTAGAGGGATCTTTTTACAACTTTATCTTAATTTAATTTTATATTAACTGGTATATAATATTAATAGTGAGCATGTTGGTGTGAATATTTTATTAATGTGAGCGAACCACACTGTATTTGTATCTCATGTAATATAGATATATGTTGGCAAAAGTTTCCTATCTTGGAGCTACTCAGTCCCAAATACCCGGCAGCCATTTCCAGAATTACCACATGGGGGCTTAATCTTACTTATAAATACTTGCCCATAGCTCAGGCTTATTGTTAACGAGCTCTTACATTTAAAGTTAACCAATATTTCTTATTTATACTCTGCCATGTGGTGGTACCTTTTCTCAGTATGGTGTGTCGTGCTTGCTCTTTCCACACCTGGCCAGCATCACCTGACTCCTCTCTTCTTCCTCCCATCATACTTAGTTTGGTTGCCCTGCCTATACTTCCTGCCTGGCTACTGGCCAATCAGAGCTTCATTAAACCAATATGAGTGAAAAATCTTTGCAACATACAAGAGGATTTTTTCACAGCAGATATATATATATATATATATATATATATATATATATATATACAGATGTTGATTTAAATACACATCTAGATATAAACATGCATATAGATTTAAACACATATGAATCTATACATAGTACGACATGTATTTAAGTTACTTTTGTACTTTGTCCCAATTTTATACACTGATGCTATGTATGCTGTAAATTATTATACATGATATATCCAGCTGCCACAGACGTATTTTGTGGGATGCTTCATCTAACATCTAATCAGTCTTTATTGCTTTCCACAGTATCTCTTCAGCTCTTCTCACCCAGTTTCCCCACTATTCACAGGAAACAATTTCCTCCACTAAATTTATTTACAAATCTGTTGTCTTACATTATTCTGAAAGGTTTGAGTGCATTATTGCTCCCACACCAATCTCCTCATGTTCTATATTATACAGCTGTTGTTGTTTGGGTTTTTTTTTTGAGATAGGATTTCTTTGTGTAGCTCTTGCTGCCGTCAACTCACTCTGTAGACCAATCTGACCTTAAACTTAGAGATCCACCTGCCTCTGCTGAGTGCTGAGATTAAAGGTGTGTGCCACACCAACCCAACTAACTTGATCACTGTTTTTAAATATAAAGGAATACAAGGTGTGGTATTTATGTTTAAAATCTAGAGATGGCTAATCAATTAGCACAGAATTTTCATAAGCTATCCTATTGTATAAAATGATTCTTGTGTTGTAAATCCAATCAGTGCTCATACCTGTCTGAACCGATGTGGCATTTTGGAATGTAAATCTTTCAGATTATTTCAATCTTGACCAGAAGATTAGAATTCTGGGAACCAATTATGAGACGCTGCTGAAATGCCAACAGTCCTGTGTTTGTGGTGCAGTTCTCAGCTGTGACGTTGTTTGGTTCTGTGGGCAGAGACTGTAGGAGGTTATGAGGATCTCTCTGTGATCACCTTTCGCCATTCTTGGACCTGTAGAGACATTTTAACAGCTGAAGTGCCAAAGCCTCACATCCGGGGATGCTCCATTCTGAGACAGGAGTTCCTGAAGAGCTGGTAATTGGCGTTAAGTCACTCATGACAAGCAGTTGTGATGGGATGGACAGATAATGAAGGGAAAGTGAAGGATCACTGAATGGCTGATTTAACACCACCCCTGCCATGCAGACCCAACTCAGTTGCTTGCTCCTCCCCGGCTTTCTCTGATTATCTTTCTTCAGAATTCCCAGCTATTACAGCTATTTCACCTCCTGCGTTCTTTTCCTTTTCTTTTTTAGAGATATCATGTGAGTGAATTTTGCTTTCATTGGGCTTTTGAAAAAGTTCAAATTGCAATAGCTATAATGATGTTCTTTTCCTCTAAATGTTACTGCTATTGTCCAATTTGAGTTATCTTATTTGAGTTATCCTTATCTCACTGGGCATTGAATGACAGTAGACTGTGGAACTATTTTAGGCATGGATCACTTGAGCAAAATCATTTCTTATTCATGTTCTCAGCTCTGCTTTGTCTCGAGAGTTAGTGAGTTTTCAGAAGTTATGCTAAGCCTGGAAGAGGGCACTGCCCTGGAGCAGTAACCCTAGGGTAAGTCTGAGCAGCTACAAGAAAGTTCTTGTCTTTGCCAGAATTTCTGGGACGTAGAGTTCCTTCCATAACTCAGTATTCACATCACAAATAAGGATACTTTATCACAGTGTATCTAACATGTTTTATGTCTTATGTAAATAGACACTAAGCAAAAAATGTATTCATTGCTTGATTTTTAACTTTTGAGGTTGAATGTTGATACATTTAGAACAGCAAGTGAACCAGAGACAGTTGAAGCAATGCAAGATACTGATTTTAAAATTATAAGTAGAATAGTTTGCCAATATTTTCATTATTAATGATGAAAATCTCAACAAACTTTCCTTTGTACTTACAACGCTTAGTTTTCTGGAAGGTTCTCACCTTTCGTTGGCTCGGGATCTTGTGCTTCTGCCAGCAGAAAGTTCTTCACTCTTGTCTGCTTGCTGACTTTTAAGAATTCTTTGATTATTCCAGAATATCATTTTCCTATCACTCATATAATTTTCATTCTATAAGTAAACAAATCATATTTTTCCCCAATAGAAACTCTTGAGAGATAATAAAGATATTGTTCAAGTGAGATTATTCTGGAAAAATTGAGGCATATGAACACTCCAGCTATAAGGCCTGTTTTTATTAAATAGAACAGTCTTTGAGTAGTATCATTTCAAGACATCTTATTGAACCAAAAATATATAAATGAAATGTGTTTTCCTTCCCTAACTATTTCTTTTACTACAAAGGAAATGATTCATATTGATGTTTTCTGTTTATTTCCAAAACACACACACACACACACACACACACACATACATATTTCCTGTTTAAATATCTGAAAACTTTCAGTGGGGTTAGAACACAGGATTGTGGTCAGTGTTGGGCAGATGTCAATTCTAAGGAGCTGCAGCAGCTACAAAAAGCGTATCCTAAAGTCAGAGGGGTGTGGAGGGAAGACAGTGTCACATCGTAGCTCCGGAGGGTTATTAGGAACTCCAGGCTCAGTGTGAGCAAGCATTGTCCCAGGGCTCTGGCCTGCTTTCAGAGGAAGGCCTATATGCTGTCTAATGTCAGCACACAAGAAGGATTAGCTCATCTTGGCCTGTTTGACCTTAATTTACTCTTTGAGTAAGAACAGTTCTTTTGAGAACATCTAGTGGAGAAAAAGTTTTCCTGCAATGGGAGAATTCCATCTAAAGTGAGAGGATGGAACTGATAACACTATTCCTCTTCTTCAGTGATGTTCCTTATCAGGCCTTTGGTGGAGACTGCAAAGGAAGCCATTGTGTTGACGTTCATTTTATCAAAATAAGTTCAGTTGGTGTATTTAGACTTAGGTGATTCTTATAATAAGATCTGCCATGTCTTATTACTAACTTTGATAGGATAATGTGCACAGTTTTTAACTGAAATAAAAGTATCTCTGCTTTCTGTTCATGATAAAGTTAAGAGTTCTGCTCATATCTCTGTGGTCACGCATGGTCCCAGGAATGTATTCCCTGCCTCAGAGACACAGATCACAGACAAGCTTGGTTTCTAACACACTCCAGCATGTGAGCGAATGTCACGTCCATCGGAACCACTATCTGTGTTAATTGCACTAATGCATCATTTCTTTTTCTTTTTTTTTTATTTTTATTTTTGAGACAGGGTTTTTCCGTAGCTTTTGGTTCCTGTCCTGGAACTAGCTCTTGTAGACCAGGCTGGCCTCGAACTCACAGAGATCCGCCTGCCTCTGCCTCCCGAGTGCTGGGATTAAAGGTGTGTGCCACCACTGCCCGGCCTAAGGCATCATTTATCACAGGAACTTTGAGAGACATTTCATATAATCATCCTTTCAATGATTATATAATAGGCTCTGGATACCTGGATGTTGGCTAAATTAATACATATTTATATTAATACATATAATTGACATAGAAAAGCACGACACCTGTCATCTTCCTAAGCTGGCTTGGGGACTCACTTAGGGGAGTAATTTGAGTCAGCAGACTTAATGATTTCCTTGTGGTTGTGACAGGTAATTCTTTTTCATCAACTAGACGATTTTATACTCATTCAGTTGGCATTCTTCTGTAATATTTTACTTGCTGCTCTTATCTTAAAGTAAGGTAAAGGTATTAGTCACACAAACTCAAAAACAGTCATAGTAAAAGTTGAACAATATAGTGATTTTTTAAAAGTCATATGTTGATGCTTTTTTTTAGGTAATACTCTTAGAATTATCCACTGAGTCTTAGCCAATGTGCCACGAAAAAATGTGTATTTGTTGATGCCTGATCTATTATTTAAAAATTGCACTATGTTTACTGAACCTGATATTTCTCTCAGTTGTGTTCTAACATGCCAGTGAGTGATTAACTGAAGCTATCTTATTGGTGGTAGAGAAGGGGAGCTTCTACAGAAGGTTGTGTGTGTGTGTGTGTGTGTGTGTGTGTGTATTAGTATGTGTATACATGTGGATGATGTGCATGCACATGTGTGTCTGTGTGCATATGTGTGTATGTGTGATGTTTATTAACAAGAGCCTTTGGGGTCCATCCCCAAGGTCCTCTTTAGGGTTCAGATGAGATGCTACAGGAAGCAAAAGGCACTTCGGGTATCTAAGGTAAACCAACTCTCTCACACTATGCTGTTTCAAACAAGTCTTTTTATTCTTCTGCCTCTGTTCTAATTCTCCTGTCTTAACTCGGATTCCTCCTTAGCTTCTTCTCCTCTAGCCTAAAAACTCTTCCCCATTAAAGGAGTGAAAACATTTCAAGAGTTATTGTATTGTAATAGCTCTCATTGGTCAAAAGCACATTCCTAGGGTAAGCGATAAGGAGCCAAGCCATTTACCATGACAGCGCAGAGTCCCAAGGTTACAGGAGTAAGACTGTTCCCAGAAGTGGGCAGCAGTGCCCACTGACAAACCTTGAGATATAGGTCTATTGTCAGCAGACTGGCAAGCAAAGAATTGGCATGCTTCTCTTAGGGCGCTTTTTGTAGCAACCTTCATTAGACACCTGCGACTGTGACCTTGTGCATAGATGTAAGGTTTTAAACTTATGATCTATTTACCGAAAGCCTTTAGTCTAGTTTAAACTTGCTCTGAAGCAAAAGTGATCTTATTGTACGCAGTTAGTCTGAGCAAAAGGAACAAAACAAGCTCTTAAGTGTCTGCATTTCTTATGGGACAATGGATCTAGCGGGGAAACATGTCCTAGTATATTTTCTTTGTATCAAAACTATACAGATAAATGAAAAGTCATCTTCCCGATGACCCACAGATATATGTTCCCATAAGATTGAGATGCAATCATGAGATTACATATGCACATTACATGAGATTACACACTACAGTGCAGGTATTGGGGAGACACCAAGCTGCTTTAGCAAATGTGAGTTTCCAGAGTCAATGGTCCTTCAGATCTTGCCTGGAAAGGATTAACCTCCCTTAGAGAATCATTCCTTTGGTGGGTTGACATCTGAATACTACTTGTCACCTGCTGTGACTCTCACAGCCTCCAACAGTTAATGTGTGTGACTGTGTGTGTTCACTGCATGGTCAGATATAACTTGACAGAGAATTTTGTATTTTCCCACTACACAATAAAGACTTTTTAATTTCTGATCACTTGTGGTCCTATCTTTCTTAAGTATGTAAGCACAATCCATAAGAAAGATGATTTATAGACTTGATTCTTGCCTTTTGACTTGGTTCGCATCTGCTGGTCTTTCATCTCTGATTTAACATGTGTGACTTTTTGATTCTCATTGTGATTTTATCCTAGGAATTTTATTATTGTTGTTTCTAAGCAGGAGACACTGAAAGTTCTTCTGGAGACTACTGGAGTTTCACACATACTCTTGGCTGTGAGTTCCACTGTGAAATATTGGGCTACAACATAGTTTCTAAAAAATGATATATTGCTTGAACATCTGGTATCTACACTTATGAAGATAAAACAGTTTCCTCAAGTGTCTCTGATATTTAATGTCTAAATAATGAATGTACATATGGAATATCTTTCCATAATTGTTTTAAAAATAAACCAAATAAAAGAGCAATTCAAATACAATGAAAATATTTGAAAATAAATATTCTCTATGCAGAAGTAATAGAAATTTTGGCTGTTAGTGAATAAGTTTCATGGCACAGTTTAGAGCATATATATTAGGTGTAACTTAAGTCTAACTTTTTTATTTTAAATTTTGTATTCATTTTACATACCAACCACAGTTTCCCCACCCTCCGCTCCTTCCTCTCCCCCCCCCCACCTCCCACTTCAACACACCCTCCATCCATCCTCCCAGAGGGTAAGGCCTCCCATAGGGAGTCAACAAGGAATGGCATATTAAGCTGAGGCAGGACCAAGCCACCCCCCCCCACCACGTCAAGACTGAGCAAGGTGTCCCACCATAGCAAAGGGGCTCCAAAAAGCTAGCTCATGCACCAGTGATAGATCCTGGTCCCACTGCCAAGGGCTTCTCAAACACCAAGCTACACAACTGTTGCCCACATGCAGAGGGCCTAGTTCTGTCTTAGAGGCTCCCCAGCTGTCAATCTAGTTAACTTTCATAGAGAACCCAGAGTCTACCATTTAAACTACAGTATATGCCTTGGGAATATAGATTCCTATCTAACTCAAGATTGATACTTAAAATTATGATTGTATCTTTTTCTGTTCTACTTATTTTCTAAAGTGTGTGTGTGTGTGTGTGTGTGTGTGTGTGTGTGTGTGTGTGTGTGTGTGTGTGTAAATGATCCTTCTAGGCCATATAGCAATAGGTCACTTCTACCTAACACTGACGTTTCTCTCCAAGACAATGCCATGTAGCATTGATTTCTCTCATTTTCTCATATGTCAAGAAACCAACAAATAAAAGTTGTACATTCCTAGCAGAAACTAGAAGTACTAGTTAAGAACATATATACTTAATCCTGTTTTCTGTGACTAAAATCATTTTAGTGACAATATCTAATTAATTACTACTTTTGCTTTGAGCTAATACTTATTCTACTGAGAAAAATAGTAGCTTTATTGCACATTGGTCAGATAGCATCATCCTGAATCAGGAACAAATTGTGCGTGAAATGTCTTCTGGTGTGAAACCATGGTCTATATTCTGTCAATTATATTTTAAATAAACACTGATTGGCCAGGAGCCAGGCAGGAAGTATAGGCAGGACAACCAGACAGGAAGTAGAGGCAGGGCAAAGAGAATTCTGGGAAGAGGAAAGCTTGGTCTGCAGTCGTTTCCCAGCCACGGAAGAAGCAAGATGTGACTGCCCCACTGAAAAAGGCACTGAGCACATTACTAACACAGATAAGAATAATGGCTAATAATGGACTATATTATAAGAGTTAATAAGAAGCCTGAGCTGATGGGCCAATCAGTTTACAACTAATGTAGACCTCTGTGTGATTTCTTTGGGACTTAATGATTGCAGGAACCGGCAAGACAGAAACCCCTCAGACAACAGTCTTCTTTTCAATTTCTTTACTTCAGTGTAAGAAAGCTTCTTTTTCTTTTTCCACAGCTTTGCCAGTAAAAGCAACAAAATGGACTCTTCCTTAAATATCAACAGAGATTTCTTTTCCCCGAAACTTATATAATAGTCTGCTTTGACTTTTTTTAAAAGATGAAAACCTCCACAGGCCACTGCTGCCTTGCCGTGGCTGCCCTCAATCCGATGAGTGCATGACAAGAATTAGCAACAGCGTCTGCTCATTCTTCTTAAATTTTTCCATAACATGCAGACTCTTGTTTAGTAGTCCCCATTGGACGGGAAAGGATGCAAACAGAAGCAGTTGACATGCAGAGGGAGATGAAGCGGTCTCCTAGTTCTGACTCTAGGAATACCCTGGAGCTTAGCTTAGATGGGGGTGTATGTGGTGGCGAAGAGAGCTACACTTTTTGAGGCCCTGGCTAGCTCATCATGGTCTGCACAGTGATGTGTAACTGTGTAGCGTCCTCTGAATAATAAAGCAGAACTTCTGTAACCTGTGACATTGAAAAGTGAATGCTACTTGTATAGTTAAGGAGTTTTCATTTACTAACAGTGACAAAAGTCAACGAAACAGGGACCGTAAATAAGGACTGGTGTCTACCTTCTGGCTATAGTACTGTTTGGATTTTTTTTTGTAATGCATATTGTCATCAAACCATATAGAGTCCTCAAATCAGGCCCTGAGGAATTACTCTAGGGAGCAATGAGTTTAATTATTAAGGAAAAATACAGAATATACTATAGTTAGACAAGTCCATTCCTCTGGTGTATGTAAAACATACTCTGTAGGGAAACTATCATTTATGAATAACAGACGACCCTACTCAATGCAGAATGAAGGGCCTGAATGTGTAACAGTATTGCAGTATCATCCAAAACCCTGTCCTTAGCACTAGTGATCTTTTAGTTGAAAAAGTCAGACCATCCCATCACTTCCACACCATTAACAAAAGGAGCTGAAGGTCATAAATATCTCCCAAGGAAACACACCCGTGATGAGTGACCTGAGCCAAACACAAATAAATTAAAGTGAAGAGGAGCTGACCACTTGTGGTTGAGAGACAGGAACTGTCTTTCTGGGTTGAGGCCTCGATAACAAAAAGCCAGACCTGTGAATCTTATGGAAGATGGAGTTCAGGCAGAAGCAGCTTTCCATTGCTGGTGCGCTGGGCTCACTCAAGGCTGGTATGCAGAAAGGAGAATCAATCAGCAGAGCAGACAGTATGAGGAGGCGCTTAGAGATGGGTCATGTGGGATCTGGCGGGCCGTGATGACTGCCCTGGGTTCTGCCCACAGTGAGGGTCAATCAGCCTTTGAAGGGACTCACTCACACGATCTCAATTACATCTTTTAAAAAAAAAATATGTTCTCTGTGTACAGAATGAGTTTGAAGAGGAAGAGAATAGTCGACATTGTCCACAGTGAATTTGAAGAAGAGATGACAGTAGGTTAGTCTAATTCGGTAGCCAGAGAGCTTTTCTGAGGATTCTGCAAATTACCTATTTTCTGAAATTTCTGCTGTGTCTGCTGAGTGCAACACTGGTACCAACACACCCTTCTACCCCAGTGGAAAGGGAGGGGAGTGGCGTACTTACTGCCCAGCTGTTTCCTACTCCAGGACTTAGGAACAGTGTCCTTTTATTTTTCTACATAAAAATTGCTCTGAAATCTCCGGGTGATTAAAATCAAATTGGATATGCTTAGAACATTGTCCGTCAACCCTGGGAAGAACCGTATAGACAGAGCTAGAACTTCAACTCAGTAACAGGATCGTAACTCCAAGAAGGTTACCAAGGTGTCTGAGTTCATCATCTTCAGTACTCTGGGGTTGAATTACGACCTTTCCACTGGCCATTGATGAAAACTCCACCTATCTGGAAAGGTATTCTAGAAAGTTCTTCCTACAGTATTCTTGCACACAGACAGTATGTTTTTAAAGCTACGTTTTCAGACTCAACAGGGCAAATATCGCTGTCTCTCATATAAGCTGAGAGCATGAAAAAAGGAAGGAGAGAATAGAAAGATGGCCAGAGGGTGGGAGGAGCAGAGGCCGCAGCGAGGACGGATGAACAGAGGATTATATTTGTGTATAAAACTCACAGCGAAGCCATGATTTTTTTCCTAAGAAATATATTCTAATAAAAAGCAAAAAGCGGTGCTTTGGGGAGTGACTGAAGGGATCTTGCCAAGCAGTACCTGCAGGGCTGGCTTCATGGAGGGTGACACCTGTCAGCTGCATGGGCTTGAAGGGACGCCACGCTGAGCTCCGTGCGCCCCAGCCACTGTTTCTGTTTCTTCGTTCTTTTAACAAGGGCCCTTTTATCTGTGCATCATGCGGCGCGCCCCAAGTGATAGAGCCTGTCCTTAGCCTAGGGCTCAGAAGCCTCCAAAGATCTCTCGCTCTGCTGTGAGTCATAGAGACAAACAGACGAGAGGAACAGATCCGAACAAAGGGTCTTTCTAACAGGGAGTCTTCCCTTGGAATTTCAGAACTGTTTCTCCAGTGCCTCCTGGAGTACCTGTGTGCACTCTGCGCCCATCTGATTTTACCAGTTCATGACAACCTCAGTGGCAGTGCTCTCAGGGTAGTTTTGTCAGTTAGCTTATTCAGTTCACACCCTTTCTTTATTCTGGTAGTTGGTACACCTCACCGTTTTCATCTGACGTACCTTTTGTTTTGTTTCATGTTGTACCAGGTAGCTGCTTTCCCTTGATCAAGCCCCTTTTTAACAGTGAGTGGCTTTTCATCTCAGCCCAGTGCTTCCGCTCTCACGTGCCCTGCTTACTTGGATTTGTTTGTTTTTATTAATTCCAACATCACTTTTCTCTTACTCTAGTATTCCCAAGAGCAACAGTTCACTACTCCCAAATACCTGCGCCTAATTTCTTTCCGCCGAGTAAGAGGTATCTGAAAATGACCGTGGGCCTTAAAGAATCTTTTAAGGCAAATTCCAAATCTGGGAAAGACGCTACAAGCACGGACCTTTCTCTGGTTCTGTCTGATAAATCCATCCCCTTTTCTGCTCTCGGGACAGAACAACTGTTTGCTTTCTGAGTGCTTACTCCAGGTCTTTGCAGAAGGTACTGGGCCTAGTGACGTGAAAGAAAATTCAGAAAAGAAATGATTAACCAAAGAATTTCAATCTAGAGGCCTGAAGAGGTGGCTCAGTTTGTGAAGTGCTTACTGTGCAAGTAGGGGTGACTGAGATTCCCAGTACCCACAAAAATCTGGGTAAGAGAGCATGCATCTATAACCCCAGTGGTGGCAGTGGGCAGACAGAGGCAGATGCCTGGAGTTCACCAGCCAACCAGAGTCACCAGATCTCTCTATCAGAGTTCTAGGTTCAGTGAGAGACCCTGTCTCCAAAAAGTCAGGTGAAATCAAGTGTAAAAGATGCTTGGTATCAACCTCTGACCTTTGTGCATGTGTGTTTGCACATACACACACAATCAATCAATAACCAGTCAACATAAAATAGCACTAAATTGAAAGGGTCTGACCCTACTTTCATCACTTCCTTGGCTCCTTCAACCTTTTCTTAGTAAAGGAATGAGCTCCATAAGATAGGCTAATAAAGGCATTGCATCTGTGCCCAAAAAATAATTAATTTTTTAAAAAAAAGTAAAATTAGGTATCTTTTCTCTTTCATCTGAAATGGGAAAGCATTTGTTGCCCAAATTTCCACAGCTGAGTCCACCAAACTAAAGCTGGTATTCTGAAATGGATCCCATGAGCCATAGCTAACTGTCACTCCAAGGCAGTGTAAAGGTGTAGGTAGCAACAGGATTCTGAAGGCTGCTATTGTTTCAGGGACCCTGTCCTAGCCATCCCTCAGAGTGAGGGACGGATGCTTTCACCATGCACCAGATAAGGAAAAACTTCACTGGGACAAGCCAGAGAGCTCAGAGCAAACCAGAAGCTTTAAGTCAAACCTAGGAAGTGAAAAGAAATAGCTATGACAGTTGCCTGGGAAATTTGATAGCAAACTACAAAGAGCTACTGTGTGCTGTGTGTTCTGAAGTTAACAAGGGAAGGATGCTTGTTTGTTTCTCATTGGCAAGATGTGACCCTGTGAGAGCGAGAACGTGACTGAAGGAATGCTCTCTCAGAAACTGCCCTGGAGACCTGCCTACGGGGAAAGAAGTAAAGCTACCGGAAGTCACAGAGAGGTTCTACACTCCCCCATCTCTGTGGAGCACCGGATCTCTTAGCTAAGTAGCGGTCACTCACAAACTGGAGACTTCAGGGCTGAAAAAAACTACTTCGGTGAGCTCATAAAATCATTCACCCAACCAAGGAATCACGTTTACTTACCCAGTGAAAAGCTAGAGCTGATGCCTGGCAAGGGAGACCCCTGCTGGGTAACTTGAGCAGTGGCGATGACTCAGCAGATACAAAGACAGATGGCCTTGCTAAGCAAACACCACGGGAATGTCTATCAGCAAGCATCCCACAAACGGAAGAGCCCAGAGCTGCCGGCTAAGGGTCCTACTTCAAGCCTGTATCTCGTCTGCAAAGCTAGACTTTTATCTTACTGCATTCACAGTGGGGCGAGCACAGAAGAGCACCCTTGAAGCTGTAGTGCCACTGCTTGAGGACAGAGCGAGCGAGTGGTCCTGAGAGGCCTCCAAGGCTTTGCTTCCTGTGTTGTTTGTATTTTCCCGGCGAATCTATTTAGTTTTCGGTGAAGTCGAGCTTTATAACGAGTAGTTACGACGTGACAGGCAGGGTGCAGAGTTCTGGAGGTTCAAATGTGGATGCGATAATAATCCTTGGCATCTGATAACTTCTAGCATGTGGATTTAGTCAATCATCTTACATCCACTAACATAGATGTCAAATAACACCACTCCAGTAAATACGAGTTCTGTCCATGACCCTGGAGTAGTAATAGCTGAGCCAATGCAATTTACAGGTTCAAAAGCCTCTGATCTACAATAACCAGATTTATTTTTATTTATGCATTTGTCTTTTGTATAAAGGTCCGTGTGTGTGTGTGTGTGTGTGTGTGTGTGTGTGTGTGTGTTTGTATGTGCATATAAGTGCAGGCATATGTGAATAATGTCATGCATGTGGAAAGTTAGAAATCAGTTCATCCCTTCTACCTTGTTTTTGAGGCAGGGTCTCCCTAGTTCCTGCCCCTTTGCCCTATAAGGTGAAATCCAGTTTATCATCCTGTCTCTACCTCATATCTTACTGTAGGAGTGATGGACTTAGGATTACAGAGAGGAATCACCATATCTGGTCCTTCCCTCCAGGTCCTAGGAATCAATCTCAGTAAGCACTTTGCCCTGAGCCATCTTGCTAAACAGTCTCTTGCTAGTCAAAGATTTGGGTCCTCTGCCCAGCAAGGCTTGTGGCCAGAGAGCTCCAGGGATCTGCTTGCCTTTGTTTCCGCAGTCTGGTATTGTAAGTATGCATGCCTGACTTTTTTTTTTTTTTTTTACGTGAGTCCTGGCCATCAAACTCAAGTTCTTGTCCATTACCAGAACAACTGTCTACTGAACTCCAGCTTGACTATTTTCTAAACAAGTTTCTCTCTCCATCTTCTGCCACTTCTGGAGATTGCATCTAGAACCCCGTGCATCCTGGTCAAATGATCTGGCATTGAGCTATACCCCCACCAGTTTAAAAACAAATCATTTCATTCAATAAGGTAACTCAAAATAAAATCTGATATTTACAGAGAATAATAATAATAATATCATTTCATTTTAAAACATTGAAGATGATTTAAGGCTTTTCTGTACCCATCAATAGAACGATTTAGTTTAAAGGGGGTCATGAGATAATTACAGAAGCATGTTTTCTTTTCAAATCCTAAATTAATGTATAGTGTATAAGTGAAACCTTTACATTTCTCCTTTCTGGTTCCTGTTTGTTGTGCCTGTAAGAAATCAAAAGAGAGAGCTTTTCATTTTTGTAGTTAATTTTCTGTGAACCCCCACGGTTGGCCAAGATTATCACTACCCAGCAACCTATCTTGATTAAGCTTAGATTGCCTTACGCTCTACAGGAGCAAAACTTCCTTTCACTCTGCTAGTCTGTGTGTTCTCCAGAATCTTTGTCATAGGCCCTGTTAAATTACACGCCTTAAATCAGCCGTGTTGGGTAGGAGCCTAAAGTCTTAAAATAGTCTCGCGTGTTCTGATTTCTTCTTCCTTAAATTAGTAAACAGAATGCAGTCGATGCAGCAATCATACGTTACAAATCATTTCATCATAGGTAATGAAATTAAATTTCAGCTCTGAGAGTTATTATAGAAGCCTTTAAGAATTTGACTTCAAAATCCCTCAAGCCCTAATATTTGGATTTACATAATGTCTTTCCACTTTCAGGCTTCTCCAGATGAAAAGGCTCTGAGGTTCCACGGCAAACGCCAGAATAAATTGGATATTTGTGTAATTTAAAAGTAAATGCATTCAATATAATGGCGTAACTAGAAAATACATGAAAGGGGCACTCATAAAAATTTAATGTTTCAAAATTTATATCAAAAGTTTGATGTTTGAAATTCTTGATGGCTGTCCCAAGAATATATATTTTTCTAATAGTACAATTAAAACATTTTATTACTCAGTTATTAAGAGAAGTACATCGAGAATTTGAACCCATCTCTTTGTTTCCAGAGTTCTTACTCTTTGTATTGAACTCTTCTGTCTCTGAAACTTCCCATGCATTTCTGTTAGCCTGTAAAGTGACTGTGGGCTCCACGATACAGAGTTGAGATGATGTTGACTGAGTTTATAATAATAGTAGGGAGGGGGAATAACTTCCCCTCCCCAAAAAGGTTGGGAAGAAGGCTTAGTTAGATAGTTTAATTAAACTAATCATGAGATCAGCTAAAAATAATCCAAAGTCCTACTTTGAATTGATTTGTACATCTTATATTCGTGCTTACCTTCTTGGGTGATCCATTGCTTAATCTTTCTGTGGTGAAACCCATCCAGCTATTTATTGACTAAGCACCTACTGTGTGCTACGTACTACGCTGGGACCCAGGAATGTGCTATGGGTGTCCCAGGAATGAGATGAGGAGGAGGAGGCCCTTTCTGTGTCACATGCAGACTCCCTCTGTACATAGTCATCAAATGGAGCTGCTGACGAGATCTTCCATTCACCTCCCTACTCTGAGCTGTTGCCAGGGTTGATGTAGGAACACACCAGCTGCTGAATTTACAGAGCTCGCTGTCTTTTTCATGGAAGTTCAATAAGAAATGGGAATACTTTATGTTAGGGTTTATTGAACACAGGGGAGGGAGAATTGATTAAGAACTTAATTCCTAGTATTGCTATAACATTAGCCATAACTGCAGTGGATCAGGTATCTTCCTATAATACTCCCATATTTATAGTGACCTCCAAGTTGAAGTTGATCATATTTTACCAGGAATTTTCTTAAGCATGCTGGAATTTCTAGCAGACCATTCATTCCCATGTATATTTTCACCTGTTCTTTAGTTGTTAAATTGACGGCTATGTGACAAAGCTTGAGTTTCTTGGAATGAATACAGGGTCAGACAGCTGCTATCTGCTAACAAGCTGATAGTTCTGATGCCCTGTTAACTATTCCAGTTCTCTTTGCATTCCCAAAGGATTCTTTTACTCAAGTGTTTTGCGTTGGTTTGGAAGTGTCAATGAAAATGATCATTTATCATTCCCTATTCAATGGAAAGAATAACATGGCTATCACAGTCATCGAGTAAGCTGGGATTGGTGTGTTCTTTACCCCCAAGAACTAGTAGTTTCCTTGCTTTCTAAGTTCCCAATCTGCTTTTCCTTCTGGAGATGAACCGAGTATGCCTGTTTACTTTGTTTCCTCTGCTGGGTTTGTTTATAGCTGCTGACTTTAGTTAGGCTGTATAGCAGGGGTAACAAAAGCCCTTAATTTTGCAATGAGAATTTTTTTTTTTTTTAGGCATTTGCTCCCAAAAGCTCATTTTTAGTGAGCTGAGAATCTTGCAGAAACCACACTCTCCAACTTGGAAAACCTGCATTCTCAGCAGCTTCGCTACTTTAAATAATACCCTTGCATTCGCTCTTTTAGGAAGCTAGGAGACAGCATCTCCAGCAGTAATGAGATGTGCAAGCCCCAGATGGCCTGCTGAAAACTGCTGGAAGGTCTGCAAGGGTTGAGCCCTTGGAATACACAACTATCCCGGTGCACACAGGTCCGTGTGTGAGTACACAGTTAGCTGGGTACACACAGGTCCGTGTGTGAGTCCACAGCTATCCCGGTGCACACAGGTCCGTGTATGAGTACACAGTTAGCTGGGTGCACACAGGTCCGTGTGTGAATACACAGCTATACGGGTGCACACAGGTCCATGTGTGAGTACACAGTTAGCTGG